>NC_090728.1:166462476-166467476 GCF_036898095.1 Palaemon carinicauda | reverse complement strand
TACATATATATACATATATATATATATATATATATATATATATATATATATATATATATATGTGTGTGTGTGTGTGTGTGTGTGTGTGTGTGTATCAATCTTATGGTCATATTTCTTTGTCGTAATATTCACTCTTACTCACCCAATGATTACAGTACAAATAATAAAGAAGGTGTGAGGGGACTTTCAGCCATTGTAAGATATGGATATTATGGAAACAATAACAAAAGTAACAAAAATGAAGATTATGTTGGCGAGACAGGTTTATTGCTATGAGCAAAAAGTACAAGTTTGTCCATTTGCTGGATTTGCAATAATATGAGAGAGAGAGAGAGAGAGAGAGAGAGAGAGAGAGAGAGAGAGAGAGAGAGAGGAGAGAGAGAGAGAGAGAGAGAGAATATAATAACGTAAGAAAATGTTAACTAAATCAAACCATATTACAATGAACTAATCATAATTATTATCATTATTATTATCATTACGATTAATTTAGCTCATCCAGGGGGTCCAAGTAAAATAACTAATAATTCGGTACCAACTTCCCCCAACTAATATAAAAGATAAATATGTAAAATTGAATTGAAATAAAATTTGATAAGAAATAAACTCAAATCAAAATATCATCAATACCCAGATGAGAATTAAATGAACAAATCCTAAGTAATCCCTATTTAATATGCTTAAGTAACCATATTATGTAGATTCTCTGCCATGGGGGAGACAGCATGGAATTTTTGACCGTCCAGGGACTCAGAAAGTAACATACGAAAAATAAACTCAACAACTACTAATCAAAAGTCATCCTCTTTGCTGAAATGACGTAATTTTGTTTTGATCTCGTGTTACGCTTAATGTGACGTCTGATGAAATAGCTGGTTTATATGGATTACGATGCACTTGAAACGTGCGTAAATTTGCAAATACTTACGAAAGTGAACACCTTTACCATAATACATACATGCATACAGACATACATACATACATACATGTAGATAGATGGATAGAAACATACATACATACATACATGTAGATAGAAAGATAGTTAGATAGATAGATAGATAGATAGATAGAAACAGGTAGTTTAAGGAAATAATTCATGTCATGGTACACCCAAGACCAATTACATGCCCACATGTTCAATGTAGCTGATAATGATTTCTTAGAATTACATTACTTTCTTTTGCTAGCGTATTTAAATCACGATCCTTGGCAGCATGCTTATGCTCTTATGAAAGAAGCTAGAATAATAATCTAAAGAGCATTGCCATTCAAATGCTCAGATGAAATAAAAGAGAACACTCATACTAGAGAAGAAAGCAGGAATAAAAATATTAAGTAAATGCAAAGATTTTAGAAAGCAAAGAAACATAAGAAACAAAAGTATGGGAACAAAGTTATAAAATGATAACAGAAAAAATAAAGTAATTGCAAAGATTTTAAAAAGTAAACAAACATAATAAACAAAATCAGGGGAACAAAGTGATAAAATTATAACAGAAAAAAATGAATTAATTGCAAAGATTAAACAAAGTAAACAAACATAATAAACAAAATCAGGGGAACAAAGTGATAAAATTATAACAGGAAAAATGAAGTAATTGCAAAAATTAAAAAAAGTAAAAAGATATTAAACAAAAGCAGGGGAACAAAGTGATAAAATTATAACAAAAAAAGTAAAAGTAATTGCTAATATTTTAAAAGTAAACAAGCCCAATAAACAAAGTGCTCTACTGAAGCACGCTGAAGGCCGTCGAAATGAATTGCTTGATAAGGCTGACGAGCGGAGTAGCCGTTTAATGTGCTGACCAGGGTCTCAGCCTGACCTTAAAAGGTTGGATCTTTTGACTCGGAGGAGGGGAAGGGGTCTGGTTGGCTTTGCCATGTGACTTCGAAGTTGCCCAACGGGTTCGAACGACTTCGACAGGGTCATCGAAGACAATATTACGGTCGGGACGTTATGAGGTCATGGGCACTCGATGTTTGAAGTTACTCTCATTCTTCTTTAACTGTTTTTTTAAGCTGATAGGAAAGGCGTGTGACAGAAGAATGGTGGCAGTTAGCATGCTAACCATGATGGGAAGAATTTGGAAACTTATTATTATTATCATTATTATTATTATTATTATTATTATTACATGCTAAGCTACAACCCTAGTTGGAAAAGCAGGATGTTACAAGACCAAGTGCCCCAACAGGGAAAATAGCCCAGTGAGGAAAGGAAACAAGGAAAAATAAAATATTTTAAGAACAGCAACATTAAAATAAATATATTCTATATAATCTAATCAATAAAAACTTAACAAAACAAGAGGAAGAGAAACAAGACAGACCAGCGTGTCCGAGTGTACTCTCAAGCATGAGAACTCTACCCCAAGACATTGGAAGACCATGGTACAGAGGCTATGGCACTAGTATTAAGAAAATACAAAGAAATGCGCCAAATGCAATTAATAACATTGAAATTTAAATATTTTGGTTTGAAAAAGGTGTTATTAAGTGAAGGAGGGGTTCGAAATGATGTTCATCAAAAAGTTACTTACATCCTTTAGCTTTCTTTTGAAGTAATTTTCATCATAACAACACTATATTGAGTATATTGTCTGTCGAACAAGATAAAAACATCAATACACAAGGATAGTGAGATTAAACTACAAGAAACTATCGAGCATGAGTGTGACTCGAACCCCAATCCCGTAGATCGCTAGACAGGGACGTTTTGAGTAAGCTACCACAACCCTAAATTTGGGAAGAGATAAATGATCTTAAATCTAGTCTAAATGCCGTCATGTTCGTCCAAGGGGTGATAGCGTGCGAGTTTGAACATTCAAATGGATTTATTTCAGACGTAAACTCTGATTAGAATGTATAAGAATGCGAGTTCATATTAATTCAATAAAAACATTACACTAATATACTGTTATCGCCATTTAAATCTCCAAATGGAAAGTGGTTCCAGTAAAACTAATTGAAAGGCAGTAGCTGTATGGTATAAGTCAAATGTGTACAGTCGGTTTAGTCCGCCCATAATAATTAGTAATTAATCATTCATATTACCTCTCTAAATTTCTTCCGATTTTCGGCATCAATTGATTCGTTAAGCCTGTCTCTTTAGTCACAAATAACGCCTTCAAGTAGGCTTTATCTTTAACACAGATAAGGAAAATGAAAATAAGAAAAAATAAAAGATAGTAAAGGAGCCTTTGTCCTATACGAAACATTCCTTTGAAATTCAGGGCTGGTAGCAGTGGCTTGGTTACTTGGAAATTGACGGACTACTTCCATTCTATTGATTAGCGTTACAACCGTTATGGCCATCGATGACGAAATTGCTTCACTCAAGTCTAAAACTCGTGCTTGGAATGTGAAATGCGGATATGTACACCAGATGGTGTGACTGTATCATCTGTTATCTAGTTTCCATAATTGCAACTTTGTTTAATCTTTTAGACTTGTAACTTGAATTCCCTTTTCCTTTTAACAAAAATATTCCTGATTGACAGGCAAGGCACATGACAAAACCTAACACACCAGCATACGAATGATAAACCTACCACAGAATAAACCGATTAGTGATCATATCGAAACCCACTACTAAATAATCCGATAATGAGAATCGTTTATATTCTGTGCATAGATACAGAACTTTAATTTTCGTCTCATCGATATCTTAGTATCAGCGGTTTAAAAGTCAGAGTTGAACTATTTGTTATTTATGACTAACTTCCACATAATTGACAATTTATATATTTGCCTACATACATTTATACATACCACAGACACACACACACACACACACACACACACACACATATATATATATATATATATATATATATATATATATATATATTTATATATATATATATATATATATATATATATATATATATATATCAAGAATTAGCCGTTGCTTGTCCACTGCAGAACACAGGCTTCAAACATGTCCTTCCACACGCGTCTTTTTATGGTCTTTCTAGGCCAGTCTGTACACACAAAATTTCTTAACCCGTTAATCTATCATCTTCTCTTCCTTCCTCTGTTTCGTATCATCATCATCATCATCATCATCATCACTCGTTACGAGACCAATGTAGAACAAAGGCCTCAGACATGTCCTTCCACTAGCGTCTGTTTATAGTCTTTCTGTGCCAGTTCACGTGCGCAAACTTCCCTAGTACGTTGATCCATCGCCTTCTCTTCCTTCCTCTGCTTCTTTTACAACAATCTCTAGGGACCCATTCGGTTAGTCTTACTGTCCATCTATTGTCTGATATTCTCATTATATGTCCGGCCCATGTCCATTTCTTTTTCTTACATGTTGTTAGAATATCCTCTACTTTAATTTGCTTTCATATCCATGTTGCTATTTCTCTGTCTCTCATTGTTATTTCCATAGCTCTTTGAGTTTAACTAGCTTATGTTCTAGGGCTTTAGTGAGGCTCCAAGTTTCTGACGCATAAGTTAATACTGGTAGGACCATCTCATGGAATACTTTTCTTTTCAGAGAAAGTGGCATTTTACTTTTCATAATCTCATTTTGTTTACCAAATGCTCTCCATCCCATGCTTATACTTCTTTTAATTTCGGTCTCGTGTTCTGGGAAAATATTTACGGTCTGTCCCAATTACGTATATTAACAAGCTCTAGAGGCTCGTCTATAACTTTTATTTGTTGTCTCTGCATTTTCTTTTAATATTATCTTAGTTTTACTTATATTGATTTTCAGTCCTACATTTCTGCTTTCTCTATTCAAATCTTCTATCATCTTTTTTTAATTCCTCTCATGATTCAATAAACACAACTATGTCATTTGCAAATCTTAACTTGTTAAGGTATTTCCCATTAATATCAATTTCTACATTTTGCCAATCTAAATTCTTAAAAACTTCTTCTAGACATGCTGTGAATGATGTAGGAGTGATGAGGTCTCCCTGTCTAACTCCTTCCTCAATAGGAATTTTCTCACTATCGTCAGTTTTAGGGCTGCTGTACTTCCTGTA
>NC_090728.1:166452476-166457476 GCF_036898095.1 Palaemon carinicauda | reverse complement strand
ATCATTATCAAAGGGATGGAGATTCACTAACCCAATGAGCCAAACTTGTCTCCAACACAGAGAGCGTTAAGCAGGTAACATTTGCATGATGTGACTTAAATTAGCTGCATGGATAATCTAATCAACACTGATACTGAGGTTTTCAGAATTATGTTACTAAACGTTATAAAGGGAATCAATCTGCAAATTCGTTAATTCCGTGTTCCATACAGGATCAGGTAGTTGGATCGGTGGAACTTCAAACTTTCATACTTGCAGCAAATGTTTATATGTTGAACAGGCTGGCATGTCTCTTTCTTATAGCTTATATATGAAAGATCTACTTTAATTTTGTTACGGTTCTGAAAGTGTTTTATTTCAATTGTTCATTACTTCTCTTGTAGTTTAGTTATTTCCTTTCTTACTGGACTATTTTTTCCTGTTGGAGCCTTTGCGATTATAGCATCCTGCTTTTCCAACTAGGGTTGTAGCTTAACTAATAATAACAATAATAATAATAATAATAATAATAATAAAGGATTTAAATGGGCCACGATAATCCTTCTCCGATTTCGAACCCTCCTTCCTTATCTCATTATTGAATCGTGTGACTCATCTATTTCGTCCGCTTAAGGAGCAGCCGTTTCGGTACCTCTTTTACTTCTGTTTTCAATAGTTAAGGATATATTAACTCGCAAAGGCCATTTGTGACTAGACATATAAGCAACTTAGGAAAAAGGTAAAAACAGACCGGCAATAAATCAGTTATCAAGAAAAACAAGCGAAGCGAGGCCATCACATCCATATCTTATTGTCATTCTGAGTAACTCCGATCTGCCCAACAGTGCTCAAACGCCATAACAATTAGATTCTTTAACCCTCTTCACGAACGACGTTCTCTTGTCAATTCTTCTGGTGTGTGTGAACATCAGATGAGGTATAGTCTTGTCTCAGACCATTCCAGCAACAGCGCCATCAACTGCATGCGCACGTGACGATGTTAGTCTAGAGAACGAACGAGTTGGGAGCATTCGTCCTTCGCGCGGCCGAGGTCTCGAGTGCTGCCTGGCTGGACCTTCTCTTACCTAGGGGCCACAAGACTCGACATTCTCACCTAGAGGTGGTGTCGGGAAAGATCGTTGCTGCCTTAGTCTTGTCCTTGCTGTGGAAGAGCCGAGGTCTTCTCGCCAAGATGACGGAGGGGAACTTTTCGTTAGTGGAGGTATGTGATTCATTAAAACAGCATGTGGTGAGGCCGGCCGATAGGCCTATAACTCACCTGCGGATACCACGGTCATTTCCATGACCGTCCCTCATCGTGAATTCTCTTTAAATCTCGTGTTTTTCCACCTGATTAGTGATCCGTTAAAAATCTCGCCCAGTGTTGTGACAAGATTAAATTAAACCTTTTACTAAAGAATACTTATCTACGATTTTCCGCCATCCGCTTAAAGCTAAAACATAATCCAGTGAAAGCTAGATCAAAGCTACTGTACAAACATCGCAAGCCACACTACGTTGATAGCATGGGTTTTTTTTCTTCATTAGCCGGGTTATCTTCCAACTTTCCCTTTTTCTTTACTTTCTTCTTTTTATTCTTGTAACTTGACCACCTCACCAAGGTGCCCCTTTCCTGCCGTTGAATCCTTGGCCAAGGTCGGAGGTCCTTGAATTCACCTTGATTTTATATGCTTAGTTTTTTCAGGTTCTTCTAATATCTTTACTGTATATATTCAACCATGCGAGAGGGATGTTTGAATAGGCCTAAAGACTTCTATTAAGGTCTTGATATAATCATGTGTTCAGAGAGAGAGAGAGAGAGAGAGAGAGAGAGAGAGAGAGAGAGAGAGTGTTGTTCAGAGGATGTGACAACTGGTTCCTTCGATCAATTTTTATAACGGCAATATTGATAGTAAATGGGTTTTGTGAACACATGTATGTAGAGAGAGAGAGAGAGAGAGAGAGAGAGAGAGAGAGAGAGAGAGAGAGAGAGAGAGAGAGAGAGAGAAGGTGGATATAAACCTGAGTGAGAGGTAAGGAAGAGCGCGTCTTCTATAATACGATTATCGTCGATGATCTTGATGTAGCAAGAGGGTAGCTAGGATTAATCCTAGCTACCCTCTTGCTACATCAAGATCATCGACGATAATCGTATTATAGAAGACGCGCTCTTCCTTACCTCTCACTCAGGTTTATATCCACCTTCTCTCTCTCTCTCTCTCTCTCTCTCTCTCTCTCTCTCTCTCTCTCTCTCTCTCTCTCTCTCTCTCTCTCACACTTAGACACATCTAGGACGAACACGTCCTACATTATATTGATCAGATTTCCATTGTCGCCAGAGCTGTTGTTCTTTTATTATTCCTACATTAATAATGTCACTTCATGCTTCGGTTTTAATTCGTGATTTGAATCTATGTATTGTTGAATTCTCATTCATTTCCCATTAATGGGATAAAAAATTAGTCTAGTCACTATGAAGCTACTCTGTGTATATTAAACCAGAATCGTTGTTGTTTGAAAAAGACAGTTCTTTAATGGAGATTTGATTTTTTGAGTTCACGTGAATTTTAATCAATTAGAACAAGTAAAAATTAATTTGAAGAGCTATGTTCGGTAAGGGTGGGTGGAAAAAAAAAATCACATTGACAAAATTCAAACTCTGATAACAATAAATGCTAAATTTTCAGTTCAGTTCACGAAACCTTCCTATTTGTTAAGATAAAAATGAAAAAGAATTTTAAATAGAAGTTAACCTACTTCGTTCGTCAAGCCTACAACGTGAATGTAAAACAAATGACTATTGTCTCCCCCAAAGAACTATAGATCACGTGCTAGCACAAGGGCAACCTAACCTGAGAACAAAACCACGACAACAGCGTCACCAATCAACGAATCAGATTTCATTAGACTGACTCTTAGTCATGCTGTTTATCCCCTCTGTTCCGGTGAAGACTGATTCGTTTGAGAGTGAAAACAGCTGATGAAATCGCGTTGCATACATGATTAGGCTGCTCCCATGACTGGTAGCAAAACAATACCTGGGAGCGGTATTTTATTTTATTTCATTGTATTTTATTTTATCTCATTGCAAATTTTATTATTCACATCTTTTTATCTACTGTACAGTAAATGAAGCTTTAAGAGAAAAAATGTGGATTGATCTGATCATGGAAAATGGATTGAGTAAATTAGGTTTTTATCAGGTATGAGCTAAAGAAAGTATCAAATTCCCAGTGCCACAGTGCTCTACACTTAACAAAACTATCAGCATTCAATCTGGGATTCATAAGAGAGATGCAGAAGTATTTAAAAAGGAAAACTGTTCTACCTCTGAGACTAGTAAATAGGATTGGGAGTTCTGTTGTGTGTTTTTTCCCCAGCTATCACAGCCACTGGCTGTTGAAAGACGAGACCCTGCAATGTCACAAGAGTAATAATAACAACTGTAGGTACAGTAGCAAGATTATGAATATAAGTAGCATTCTCACAAAATCAGAGCCTCTTTAGCATAAGTTGTTCTAAAGTCACCCCTCACTGATCAAGGGGCGTGTGTATTACTGCTTTCTTTTAATGCGGGTACTATAATGCCCTTATCTAGACATAGCTAAGTGTGATACACATACAAACAAGGAATGGAAAAGACAATGGCTTAGCCATAGAGGAAGCAAAAAACTCGGCTCTGACAGTATGGAAGACAATAAGTGATGGAAAACCAAAGTCTGGAAGACTCTGGAAGACTCCCCTAGATTAGATTCAAAGCTGTGTTGCAATGATGATGCAACGGTAGCGGCAAGGCAAAGACACTTTGCGCCCCAAGGGGAGGGGGAACAAGGTCACAAAAGCAAATGCATTTGCAAGATTTGCAATAAAAGGGAAGAGGAGAAACGATAAAAGAATGCTCCTAGAATTGCTAATGATGAAGTAAGAGTATCAGTTGATATCAATCATTTATTCATCAGCATTCTGTTCAGACGCGCCTGAGGTAGCTGCTTCTGAGTGATGTGTTTATCAAGTTTCTTGGTATTTACACCAACAAACAAAATTTTGGATGTAACTAAAATCTAATTTATTTAGATTAAGAAATCTTCCTTTTTGTCCATTTACGTCTGTATTTTCGAGTAAATTACACCCCACATACATACATGATTTCTTTCATCTATTTTTACACTCGTCCTTTCATATCTAGTATCTACTATCAGTGCTCACAGAATTTTCATAGTAATATTATCCTTGATTTTTATATTGAAAACAATTGCAAATAAATGGTAAGCAACCAATATAGTTAGGCGATTTTCAACAGTAACTCATGAAAAAAAACCTTTACAGACGTTCCTTTCATTACTGAATGTAAAACATCAACTTGCAAAAATCTCATTTTATCCTATTTTATATGCTCACTCAATCTAATCAATGAAAAGCTCTTCCATCAGTCGTCCGATCAAGATACAACTTCACTCTTCTCCTTATTAGGTACTTAGTCATTGCATGGCTGGGAGAACATGAGCTCTGCATTATTTGCTTTTGTCTACTTCAGCTTTACTTTTATATGACGCTGAATTTCATGTAGCAATTTAATCTTGCTTGTACTTGTAAAAGTCTCGTGAAAAGTGATGATGCCACTTGTCCAATTTGGAAAGTTGTTCGGAGTTGAGACTTGCATTTCGATTCTGAATCGAATGAATTTATAGACCACGAGATACATAATAGTTTCGATGCTTTCGTCATCGATTGATGAAACAGTAAACACAACAATATAGCATCTTCCTTCTGGTAGCTTATTATTATTATTATTATTATTATTATTATTATTATTATTATTATTATTATTATTATTATTATTATTAAAAGCTAAGCTATAACCGTAATTGGAAAAGCGAGATGCTATAAGCTCAAGGGCTCCCAACAGGGAAAATATCCCATTGAGGAAAGGAAAAAAGGAAAACAAAATATTCTAAGAAGAGTAACATTAAAATAGATATGTCACTACCCAAGCCTAGAGACAATGGTTTGATTTTGGAGTG
>NC_090728.1:166442476-166444976 GCF_036898095.1 Palaemon carinicauda | reverse complement strand
TCAACTTATAAAAAAAATTAACAATGACTTAAACAAGAAGTAAGCCTTTTAACAATTAAATTCAACTCTTCCCACAACCTATAAAAACATTTAACAATGACACTAAAAAGAAAAAAAAGGCTTTTAAACAGATTAAATTCAACTCTTCCCACCCTACTTAGTTGAGGTCAAGGGCATTATTATTTCTGTTCAACGAACGGTTCATCGGTCTTCGTCTTTTTTCTCACTGTCCTTACAGATGGTTTCATTGCCTATGAACAGGAGAAATTCAGGACAACACGATTTCTATCTCAATTCGACTCTGGTGAGTGTTCATCTCCTCTCGGGAAAAGTTTCATTCTTGTATCATTAACTACATATTTGTTGATGATGTGGCGGTCTCTCTCTCCTCTCTCTCTCTCTCTCTCTCTCTCTCTCTCTTTCTCATCCTCTCTGTATTATATGGTGAAAACTTCTTCCTAATGTAAATGTATTTCGTTTTTAATGTCAACGTTAATAGTTGATTATGACGGGATAACTCTCTCTCTCTCTCTCTCTCTCTCTCTCTCTCTCTCTCTCTCTCTCTCTCTCTCTCTCTCTCTCTCTCTCTCTCTCTCTGTTATTTGGTGACCGTTTCTTCCTATTGTAAATGTATTTCATTCTTATTACTTTAACGTCAAAAGTTGATGATAATGATGGGATCTCTCTCTCTCTCTCTCTCTCTCTCTCTCTCTCTCTCTCTCTCTCTCTCTCTCTCTCTCTCTCTCTCTCTCTCTTTGTACAGTTTCACTGCCATTATAGTGGCCGCTTAACACAAAAAAGTACATGCACACGTCAGTTCACATCTATATGTAAATATTTGTAATTCTGTGAATACGATATATACTACCAAATGTATACTTATTACAATAATCCATTTCTTTTATGTATATAACTTTACTGCAGTGTATTAAAAGACACTGCTGGTTAGGTAGGATTAGGACCGGCCATACGTAACTGCACACACACAAACATTAATATATATATATATATATATATATATATATATAATATATATATATATATATATATATATACTATATATATGAATATACAAATTTATGTATATTCATTAAATGATAAAAAACGTAAGGCTTCAATTGTTTAAGACAACACTTTGCTAGTTTTCTGTATCCTAATTATCTTGAAGGAATAGAGGAAATTTGTTACTGTAATGTTCCATTTATTCAACTTTTACTGACAACTGTTTCAACCAATAACTTTTTGGCTTTCGTCATTTCGCCGAGGAATTTTTAAAAAGAAATCGTTATTCTATTATAATGGCAGTGCATTAATAAAAACAAAAGATTAAAAGACATACAAGGATTCTAAAAGCAACAGATACGAAAATGTTAAGATATTTTGCGCAAAAATTTATGAAAATGTTAATGAAGACATCTGGATCTTTAATGGAATCACAAAAAATTCCAGTTGGAATCCTGCACGATTGATGGGGTCAGAGAGAAATGTTTAACTAGATATATGGAGTAGCAAATTTTAATTCTCTTCGCCAACATGTTCATAGCTAGTGTGGAAGATAGAATATTCTGGAGTCACAAGAAGCCAAATATTTATGCAAGATGTGTGGAAGAAATCTTCATCACAATTAAATTACCTGATAAACCAGAAAACCTTGCCAGTGTCTTAAAAGCTAATTAAGTGCTAAACTTCACAATCGAAGCTAGCAAGATAAATACTCTTCCTTTCCTTTATGGCATTTTTGGGAAACAAGACCAGTATGCTACAACAACAAGAAATGCAACCGTGTCTAGTCCACAGAAGGACTAAGACCTCAGGACTGTCAATTCATTCCTGGGGTTTAGCCAGTTTTCAGCAGATTTCAGGAAATCTACGAATATTGGTCGGTGCCTCAACACATGGGGAGTGCCCAGACTCATACAGGGGCTTATACGTGGGCCTTCCCCCACTGAAGTTGTTGGAAAGCTTTCCACGAAGACGTGAAATGAATAAGACAGATTTTAACGAACAAGGGATATCTTAGCAGCATCATAGAGGAAATGAGAAGGAAGAAAAGGGATGAATTATGCACACACGCACGATTCAAATAAAAATAACATATATGGACTATAGGAAGCTTAAAGACAAATAGTAAAAATCCTGATAAGAATCATCCCCTATGGAGTAAAAGCAAAGTCATAATTAAAAAAAGTATTGTATGTGTATATAAACAGTATATATATATATATATATATATATATATATATATATATATATATATATATATATATATATATATATATAAATATATAAGTATGTAACATAGATCCCTATATATGCATTTATATATATATATATATATATATATATATATATATATATATACATACATATATATATTCATATATAAATATGTAACATAGACCCATATATATGCATATATATAGTGTGGGTGTGTGTGAATGTTTTTAGTGTATAAACAGTCATTTGCAAATAAAGGTAAAAGTAGAGATATTACCTTGAA
>NC_090728.1:166423340-166430840 GCF_036898095.1 Palaemon carinicauda | reverse complement strand
AACTACCCGATTAGGAAGATCATTCCACAACTTGGTCACAGCTGGAATAAAACTTCTAGATTACTGTGTGGTATTGAGCCTCATGATGGAGAAGGCCTGGCTATTAGAATTAACTGCCTGCCTAGTATTACGAACAGGATAGAATATATATATATATATATATATATATATATATATATATATATATATATATATATATATATATATATATATATATATATATGTATGTATTTTATATATATATATATATATATATATATATATATATATATATTAATATATATTATATATATATATATATATATATATATATATAATCAGATTACCTAATCAGTTTTATAATCGTGTGTATGCCAGAGAGAGAGAGAGAGAGAGAGAGAGAGAGAGAGAGAGAGAGAGAGAGAGAGAGAGAGAATTACCTACATTCCAAATGACTAAACTGTAAACTGTTCTTTGGCATGGTCACGTAACTATATACCATTTCCCATTGTATGATGACACAGTATGAAAGAAAATACAGTTAAATTCAATATTCAGCAATAGAATGATGATAACAATCATGGATGAGATTGTGTTTGATGAAGGTTTTCCAATTACGTTAAACCATTTATTTTAACAAACTACAGATTTGAACTTGGATTCAGAAAACGATAATTGGGTCCAGAGAGAGAAATTTTATTTATCTTTCGCTATTCAAGTTGACTTAATATATATATATATATATATATATATATATATATATATATATATATATATATAATATATATATATATATATATATATATATATATATATATAATATATATATATATACCTTTTAGAATGCCTGGCTCCTCAGGCTCCACACGGGCTCTGTGCAAAATGTACAGATAGACATACGGGGCACGCATGTAGTGTCTGCGCAGACAGACATACTCACAGACCATCTAATAACATTCTCCATTTGAATTAAAATCCGTTATCAGTCCCAATCACCGGCTTTTCAAACTCGACACATTAGTCTCATAAAGACCTTCTTTCCCCACCGGTTCCTCTACATTAAGGGGTCGGTTGCCTGATGCGCCCTCTCCAATGCCTTCTATTAAAGGTATTCTCTTCCACCAAACCTCTTTCCTCCATTTCATACTTCATCTTATCTTGCAATCTGCCTCCCTCTTGATCTTCTCCTCCTAAGTTAGGAGTCCTAACAGGTTCTTCCCAAGCCCTCTTCACTATCCACCTTCATCACGTGCCCACACCATCTCAAGTCGTGACACTCTCATCACGTCTGTAATCTTCACTACACCTGCCATTCTTCTTATTTCATCATTTTCCAATCTTTCTAGCAGTGATATTCCCCATAATCTACCTCAGCATTCTCTTCTCTTTTCTCCAAAACTTTGCTTCCTCATTTCGTCTTCAGGGCCCACGTTCCGATCCATACAATAACACTTGTCTTATTACTGTGCTATAGATCTCGACTTTTTGCTTGATTGGCACTTCCTTACCACATACCACTCCTACCTTCCTCTACATCCCCAAAGCTGCTTTCATCCTATCCTCAACTTCAGCCTCATATCCTCCCACCTGATTTATAGTAGATTCCAAGTACCTAAAACAGTTTGATAGTTAATACTGACTGCACCGAAGAAGCACATTCCTATGCACTTTGGGAGTTCATCACCTCTTAGATTCTCTTATCACTTTCATCCGCAAGCATAACTTATGTTGCTGTTGTTAGATCAGGATGACCGTGTTTTTTATTCAATGAGTGTGTTTGTATATCTAAGAGAGTAGATCTGGTTTCTTACTCATGAAAGCAAATGGATAATACTATCATAATATTACGCGGATGTTCTCACTTGTTTCGTTGGTTGGAGACTTCTTCTTCAGTCTATTTCGAGAGGAAAAGACAGCTTTCGTTAGTGAGTCATTCAAGAGGAAGTCATAAGAGATTCATACGTGAGATTTTTCTCTCTGGATTTCTGTCACGTTTTAAACCTTCCCTTTCTGAGTGGGATATCTTAAACTGGTGAAAGGGTTTGCGAATCACCACACACACACACACACACACACACACACACACACATATATATATATATATATATATATATATATTATAATATATATATATATATATATATATATTTATTTTATATATATATATGTGTGTGTATATATTTTTATATATATATACACATATACCTATGTGTATATATATGTATATATATAAATATATATATATATATATATATATATATATATATATATATATATATATATATATATGTGTGTGTGTGTGTGTGTGTGTGTGTGTGTGTGTGTATTGCTTTATTATATAGGGGACGTTCTTAAAATAATTTGTCTTGTGCTGCTTTTATATATCAGGCTCATCCCAATACTTCTTTATGACACCTTTGTACGAAGTTTTATGTTTCTTGTTTTTCTATTGATAGAAATATTTGATTATACCATCGCTATATGACTTCCGGTATGAACCCCATCATCGAAATAATATCAAATGAAACAATGTAAAGCAATTCATGGCGCTTTTATAATTGTGAGTGCTACTTGTCCCGCACACGGTCAGTATCCTTAAGCGAGGTTCACACGGACAAACGGTTAGTCGAACCTGGTTGTCGAACCTACTTGTCAAACGGTTCGGAGATGTGGAGTCAGCCACAAATGCATAAGGTTTGTGGACAATTAAGCTCACCCACAATAGTCAGGCGAGAACAGACTTTCTTCGAACTGTTCGACGAACGTGTTCGACAACCAAATACCCCATTCACACGTTCGATCATCACTTCAAACACTTGCCTGTCGAACCGCGTTCGACGAACCTTCGACCGTGTAAATCCGCCTTTACTAAGTGATGTGCTATATCTAGTGTTAACAATCTTTATTCCTTTCATATTGAAAGTCTTAAAGATATTTAAGGTTTAAAGGCCGCTCATAAAGAGCAGGGGCAAGGAAACAGTGACGTTGCCCTTACGAGCAGGACAATGACCTAGGGACTGACCATTTATACATAGGATCAGCACCTAAGCCCCCTTTCCACCCAAGCCAGGACGAAAGAGGGCCGGGCAATGGCTGCTGATAACTCAGCAGATAGACCTATAGGCTCCCATAAACCCCCCATCCTTAGCTCACAAGGATGGTGAGGTTGTAGCACCCAATTAACTAACTAGTTTGAGCAGGACTCGAACCTCAGTCTGGCGATCACCAGTCTGGGATGTTGCCAAATCGGCCATCACTTCTAGATAATAGTTGGTAATAAATGGTAGAGGAAAGGGACATAGATAATGCCCTAGCAGTAGGATGCCCTAGAGTTTGACCACATATCCATATGATCAGCGCCCAAGTCGGCTCTCCACCCAAAGTAGGACTAGGGAGGGCCAGGCAATGGCTGCTGATGAATCAGCAGGTAGACTTATAGAATCCCACAAATCCACCGCTTCTTAGCTCACAGGATGATTAGGTTCCAGACCACTACAACAAACTATCGAGTTTGAGTGGGACTCGATCTCCCGTCTAGCTTCCTGGCATTCATAATCTCTCCAAAATCGAAACATTGTTCTCTAGTCTTGGGTAGTGCTGTAGCCTCTGTAACCATGGTCTTCTACTGTCTTGCGGTAACGTTCTCTTGCTTGAGGGTACACTCGAGCACACTATTCTATCTTAGTTCTCTTCCTCTGTTTTTTTTTTATAATTTATATATGAAAGATTCTATTTTAATGTTACTGTTTTTATAATATTCTATTTTAATTATTCATCACTTCCCTTTTTGTTTATTTATTTCCTTTCCTCGCTGAGCTATTTTTCCATGTTGGAGCCCTTGGGCTTATAGCATCCTGCTTTTCCAACACGGGTTGTAGCTTAGCTAATAATAATAATAATAATAATAATAATAATAATAATAATAATAATAATAAATTTTGAGTGTTTATGATTGGCTTGCATTGATTATTCAATAGTACTTGATTTTTACATAATAATAATAATAATAATAATAATAATAATAATAATAATAATAATAATAATAACCCTACCTCCTTTTTTTCTCCGTTCTCTATTTCTTTAATTCAACTTTTCGTTATGGCTTCTCTGAATCGAGCCTCCCTCTCGCCACATCCCACTACTGGCTCCTCGCTCTGTGTGGCCCCTTTGATCCAGACACGAGTCGTTCAATCACTCGGGATCAACCGGATAACGATGTCAGAAACAAGTGGCGTTTTATTTATTACCGTCTAACCTCAATGAACGCACGCATGCCTACGTGGCGGTTCGTTTCGTTCGAAGACCTGTCCGTGAACTCCTTCGTTGTTATTCGTTTCAGAGAAATAACTGAAAGAAAAAGATTCAACTCTCCCGGCTCGCCTCTCCTTGTTTACTTTGTCGGTTATTCTGTTGAGAAGTTGGTGCGACTGAAAGCGTTGATTAAGACTTTAAGACTGAAGGCGTTCATTAAGACTTGACTGAAAGCGTTTATTAAGATTTTAAGACTGTTACCGGCAAAGCTAATTGGGGCTGATGCTCAGGTATCATTTACAACTAATGGCCATTACGGAAACATTGAGAGATATGTCTTCCTTCTTCTTATCTCTCTCTCTCTCTCTCTCTCTCTCTCTCTCTCTCTCTCTCTCTCTCTCTCTCTCTCTCTCTCAAACGATTAAATGATAACACTGATTTGAATGTTAAACACTGATGCATCCTCTCGTTATTATTATTATTATTATTATTATTATTATTATTATTATTATTATTATTATGAGCCCAGCTACAACCATACGAGCGTGGTTGGAAAAACAGAGGGCTATAAGATCAAGGGTTCAACAAGCAAAAAAAGCTCGGTAAGTAAAGGAAATGAGGAAATAAACTACAAGAGAAGTAATGAACGATTGATATAAAATATTTCAAGAACAGTACCAACATTAAAATGGATCTCGCATACGTAAACTATAAAGAGACACTTATGTCAGCCGTTTCAACATGAAAACCTACACCGGCTCTTTCATAAAAAGAGATGTTTGAAGATGAAATTTTTATTCAACAAAATTTTTCATGTTAAAGAAGACATATCTATTACTTGACTAAATGGTAACAAATAAGAATGTAAAAATGTTAACGAAACAAAACCTAATAACAGATGAACCAAAAGGTTTATTCACTCAACTTTGTCTCTTGAAAGGTTTAGACTTTAGAATCTTCAACCGTCATGCCATACATTCTCTCTCTCTCTCTCTCTCTCTCTCTCTCTCTCTCTCTCTCTCTCTCTCTCTCTCTCTCTCTCTCTCTCTCTCTCTCTCTCAAGTAAAAATCTATAACTTAATTTCATATAAGTATTATGCGGTAGCTCTTATTCCCTTCCCATCAAATTGCGATTATCTCTATGACTTCCCTTATCTTTGAATGAGATTTCAATATTATTTCGTTTCTCTCCGTTTCTTATCAATCTATAGTAATCTCATCTGAAAGCAGCCGGGAACGTCAACACGATCTTCCACTTAGCCGAGACACTGTATATCCTAGAGCTATCAAGAACAATGATGTTCCTTATCAAAGTCTTCCAAAGTCTCAGTAAACATCTGAATTAAGCTTTTCTTGTATTTTAATACTTTGAACCCAAAATTAACAGCAACATATCCCGGAAAGATTATACTTAACAAGGGTGAGTCTGTTCCTAAATAGATGAGGGTGGCTTTCAAGCTTGGCTTGTCCTTTGCTTAATGTGGTTCATTTCCTTTCCCGGTGGACTCAAGTTCAGTCACTGGCATTTACAAGAGGGTTATTATTATTATTATCATTATTATTATTATTATTATTATTATTATTATTATTATTATTAGCTAAGCTTCAACCTGTGTTGGAAAACCAGGATGCTCCAACATGGAAAAATAGCCCAGTGAGGAAAGGAAACAAGGAAATAAATAAACTGAAAGAGAAGCAATAAAAAATCAAAAGAAAATATCTTAAAAACAGTAAAATCAAAATAGATCTTTCATATATAAATTATGACAACTTAAAAAAAACAAGAAGAAGAAAAATAAGATAGCATAGTGAGCCCGAGTGTACCTTCAAGCAAGAGAACTCAACCCCAAGACAGTGGAAGACCATGGTACATTAATTGACCAGTCTCATTAAAGCCTATCTTCTCTAATTTAGAGACCAGCGCTCTAGAGTATATAAACTACCTGATATTCATCAATAGTCTTCCATCCAAATACTAACTAAACCCAACGTTGCTTAGGTACACTGATCAGAAGACCAACGAGTGAAGTAGCTACTGCATTAATGCTGCAGGAAATCTATCGGCAGTATGAGGTAGCTTCTGGTTTAATGGAACGGAATGTCCGGTGTCTCGGCTATTCAAACAACCTCTCAATCTTATGCTTCAGGGGGAATTACATCATTACATGCATACGTTTGTACAAGCAAACGGTGTGAAGCTAATAACCTGCTCATAAAGTTTACAGAAAACTGGGAGCGTGACGTCACAGCAAAAATCAAAAGATATGAAGTAAATTCACACCCACACACCCATATATATATATATATATATATATATATATATATATATATATATATATATATATATATATATATATATATATATACAGTATATATATATATATATATATATATATATATATATATATATATATATATATATAGCAGCAGCAACAAGTGCAGCTATTCCTAGTCCACTGCAGGACAAAGGCCTCAAACATGTCAATTTATGTCTGGGGTTTGGCTAGTTTTCATCACTACGCTAGCCAGTGCAGATTGGTGATGGTGGAAGATTTTCGTCTGATCGCTCATAGCAAACAAACTTAGTATGAGTGGCCCTTAATATTACAGCTTTGCTGTTCATAGGGATACACAAGCCATTTCACCACGGTAAGATATCCCCACTCAGAAATGGAGAAATATGTCTATACACGTGTTCGTGTATATGTATATGTATATGTATATGTATATGTATATGTATATATATATATATATATATATATATATATATATATATATATACATATATATGTATATATATACATATATATATATATATATATATATTATATATATATATATATATATATATATACAAATATATATATATATATATATATATATATATATATATATATATATATATATATATATATATATATATATTGTGTGTGTGCGTATGTGTGTATGTATGTGTATTCACTCACACTTGATACGGTGAGGAAACAGACCGGAATAGGAAAGAAATTCCTATGAGATAAAAAAAGGCTTGATCAAACATCGACAAGAAGAATGCATAGAATTCCAAATGAAGAAAGTAGGGTGTGAAATCAACCGATCATGTAAAAACAGTCGTTACTCAGTACTATTAGAAACCCTTTTCCATATCAAATCATTTCATGGAATTGATAAGAAAATCTATCATATTCTGGAGGTATAAAGTTTATCAATTTCAGAGAATTTGCGAACCCTTCTTGTGGAATAATTTCAAAATTCTGGACGAGTTCAAAG
>NC_090728.1:166410840-166418340 GCF_036898095.1 Palaemon carinicauda | reverse complement strand
CCTTCCTTGCTTTGGTGCTCTGGGAGCTGGCAAGTATTGCTGGCCTTCCCCCTTAGATCTCCCTTAGGCTAAGATAAGTTTCTTGGCTGCGGGTGATCTGTCACTAAAGCAAGGTTGGCAGGACCCTCTTGTCCCTTCCCCCTCTTTCTTCGTAATGGCAGAGCCATTACTGTACTGTACGTCGTTCTACATCTGGACCTAGTATAGGTTAGGATGTGGAATTGACTCAGCCCCTTGCCGGCCGGCAGAGCTGCTGGCCGGCAAGGGTCTTATGTTTTCGAGTGCTGCCCGGACCTCTCTTGGTCCCTCATCCATGCCTGCCGGCAGAGCCAGACGACATTGGTCAGGAGGCCTGAATTAGTTTCTCCCCTTCCTTATATGCACTCTTTTGGTTGCCGGGCTTGGAGGTTGTGTACACTCTTATCCCGGCATCCATTCTATTTTTCTTCTAGTGCTGTACCTGACCCGGCTGCCGGCCTATGAGGCCGGCAGCCGGGCAGGTGTAGTCCTCTGGTTCTTTTGCTGCCGGCTGGCATCGGTCTTGTACCTTTGCCGGCTGGCTTATGTCAGCCCTTGTCTGCCGGTCACCAAGAGTGTGGCCGGCAGCTGGGTAATACCTTGTGTAGTTGCTGGCCGGCAGCCATTGCCGGCCAACATTGGCTGTTACCGGCCGGCAGTTGCTGCCGACCGGCACAGGCATTTGAACCAGAGTGCTGCCACCCTATAGCTGTTAAATAGTATACTTTAAAGCTAGTTGTGGTGTGTGCCGGCCGGCAAAGGCAGGCCGGCACACATCCCCCTATACTGTACTAGTATTCTTCAGTATAACATATACAGTAAGAAGAAAACTATGGTAAGGGTTTTGGTACAGCACTGTGTCTTCTAACACTATTGTGTTTTCTTGCACATCCCTTTGCTGTTGCCCTACAGATAGGAAGCTGAGTTCTTTCCTGTCTATTATCCAGGATTTTAAAATCATTGCTTAGGTGTGAGCTCCACCTGTTTCCTCAGGAAACCTTGCATTGGTTACTCTAGAAGAGATAAACCATTTTGATTTTATTATCTGGAAGGCTGCAACAATGGGTTGTGAGGGAAACACAAGTGTGTGTCTTTCCTTTCTGAATTGTTATGCTATACTATGCATATCCAGTGATACATAGTTCACTTGATACTCATGGAAATTTCTTCTCTTTACAGAAGGACACTCCGAAGTGGGGAAGTGCTTTCTGCAATGTCAGCAGCAAGAACCTCTGCGGACATGAGTTTTGTAGGAGACACGCAGCATACGCTGTCTCCAAGGATGATCTCCAGTATTGGGACCCTCAGGTATGTACTGTGTGCACTAACCTGATTACTGAGACCTTTAATTCCCCTAGGACAGAGGAATCAAGGGATATAGCTAGGAAGAAGCTTCGTACCTGGGTAAGGGGCTTCCAAAAGAACACTTCTGGCCCTTATCTTCCAAGTGAGAAGATGAGGGCGTATCTTTTCCCTAAGGCATCAGCTGATGCAGTGATTCCCCAGCCTCAAGAGGAGATCCCCTAAGTTCAGATCCAGGTGGATGCTGAAGTCGCGGTCGCGATGCAAGACATCCAGTTAGATGACAGGATGTCTGATGTGGACGGGTGTCATGAGGAAGACCTCCTGGCAGAAGCCCAGGATGAAGTTCAAGCCCCAGACGTTGTAGAGGTAGACGTCGACGAGGTGTCGGCTACTCCGGTTCAGATTCCGGAGCCTATTCCCTCTACATCGGCCGGTCTCCCAGTAGAGCTGGGACAGGCCCTCTCTTCTATTGTTGGAATGATCCAACAAATGCAGAAGGAGAATCAGGAGAAGGCGGCTGCAATGGAACTACGAATGCAGTGCCTTGCAGAATCACATGGGCCCCAGAAAAAGCTCAATGTGAAAGACCTTCCCTTGTGCTCAGATGCTATCCCATGGAGGTATGCTGAGCACATGCCGATGACGACTGGAAAGATCGTCATCTCCGATAAGCTGGGCTCAGTTCCCCTGGAGGAGGTGGAATTCTGGCCCAGCAAGGCATCATATCCGGACTGTTATGTCCGGCTGAGGAAGGAACCAGCTTCAAAGGAGGAGACAGAGCCGAAGGAGGTCATAGTGATGGACCATGCTAAGGCTCAAGCTCTACTTTCATCCTCGATGAAAGAGAGGGGCTTCTCTAACTCAAAGGTAGCCGCATTGAATAGGAAGCTCCCTTCCTTTATGTCCTTGCCTACTAGAGCCTTCCCCTTTTTACAGAAAGGGTTTCTGGCTGTACTAAAAGCAGTCGAGGCCGGCAAGTCTTGCCCCTCCCTAGAGGAGTGTAAACCCTTGTCGCTGGCCCTGCCTATGGACCACAAAGACTGGAAGGACGTCCATCTTACGTTCTCAGTTGGAAAGTTGGAGGCTGATATTGCCGGACGTCAGTTCGGCAAGGACCTCCCTAAGCTGTCTGACTTTCTTTTGCGAAGTGAGTTCGATACAAAAGAAAGACTGACTGCCTCAATGTCTCTTCAGACTACTCTCGAGACGATGGCAAGTGACCCCAAGGTCCATGAAATGTTCATAGTAGTGGCCAAGTCTCATCTGGCCACAGTGACGAAGGACCTTTATGGCTTCGTCAAGGCAAGGAGAGCTTGTAGGGAGTTCGTGTTTACCTCGGCTACGGTGAGGCACGAGCCAAAGAAACTAATCTCCTCCAACATTTGGGGAAAAGACCTTTTCCCTACCGACTTGGTTAAAGAAGTTGTTGATAAGGCCGCCTTGGAGAATAGAAACCTTCTCCAGAAGTGGGGCCTGGCTATCAAAAGAAAGTCTTCCCCGGATGAGGGTCCTCAACCAAAGAGGAAGACTATGAGGACTAGGCTACCGTCTCGGTCAGCCAAGCCTCTTAGACAGCAACAGCAACTGCAATTGCCATTGCCCCCAGTGCCCCAGATCGTGGCACAAACCCTGACCACTTTTCAGTGGGTACCCCAGGCCGTGTCGACACAGTCCACGGCATTCACCCCAGCGTTCGAAGGGCAGTCTACTTCCTTTCGAGCAAAGCCTAGAGGAGCAGCCAGAGGCTCGTCTAAGACGCCCCTCAAGGGGAAGGGGATTCAGGGGTGGTCGTGGTCAGGAAGGCAAGACCTCAGGACGGCAGTCCAAGTGAGGTGATACCGGTAGGAGGGAGACTTCTGAAATTTCGGGATCGGTGGACCTTCGATCCCACAGCCTACTCAAGAATGGACTGGGCGGGAGCTGGTACAGCACTCCACCCCCGTGCCTTCGGTTTTTCCAACACTCCACCCCCGTTATGGAGGAGTACGTTCAAGAACTGTTGGAGAAAAAAGGTGATCCGAAGGGTGAAGCCCATCAATTTCTAAGGGAGGCTGTTTTGTGTTCCCAAGAAAGACTCGGAAAAGCTCAGAGTCATTCTGGACTTGTCGCCACTCAACAAGTTCATAGTGAATTGCAAATTCAAAATGCTAACACTGCAACACATAAGGACCTTACTGCCCAAGAGGGCATATTCCGTCTCTATAGACTTGTCAGACGCCTATTGGCACATTCCAATTAGCCATCGACTCTCCCCCTACCTAGGGTTCAGGCTACAACGAAGACTATACGCCTTCGGAGCCATGCCATTCGGGCTAAACATAGCCCCAAGGATTTTTACGAAGCTTGCGAGCGTAGCTCTCAAACAATTACGCCTAAAGGGAATTCAGGTAGTAGCCTACCGGGACGACTGGTTGGTGTGGGCAGCATCCGAGACAGAATGCTTGCAAGCTTCCAGTCAAGTGATCCAGTTCCTAGAGTACCTAGGCTTCAAGATCAACAGAAAAAGTCTCGACTTTCTCCATCTCAAAAGTTCCAGTGGCTGGGAATCCACTGGGACCTTTTGTCACACCGTTTCTCCACCCCGGCGAAGAAAAGGAAGGAGATAGCGGGTTCTGTCAAGAGACTTCTAGATTCCGAAAGGATATCAAGACACGAGCAGGAGAGGGTACTGCGCTCTCTCCAGTTTGCTTCGGTGACAGACCCAGTGCTAAGAGCACAGCTAAAGGATGCAATCGGAGTTTGGAGAAGTTATGCATCAAACGCGCGAAGAGATCTGAGAAGACCAGCCGCTTCGGCTAAGTACTCTTCTCAGGCCTTGGTCCTAAGCCAGACATCTAAAGAAGTCGGTTCTTCTTCAGCCACCTCCCCCGTCGGTGACGATTCACTCAGACACCTCGAAGGAGGGATGGGGAGGTCACTCTCATCGGAAAAAAGTCCAGGGGACTTCGTCCAAGCTATTCAAGACCTTTCACATAAAACTTTCTAGAAGCTAGGGCAGTGCTCCTTACCTTAAAGAAAGTCTCCCCACGTCACTCGATCCACATAAGGTTGGTGATAGACAGCGAGGTAGTTGTGAGATACTTGAATCGACAAGGATCGAGGTCACCACCTCTCAACCAGGTGATGTTGGCCGTCTTCCGATTGGCGGAAAAGAAGAAGTGGTACCTGTCAGCAGTTCACCTTCAAGGAGTCCGCAATGTGATAGCGGACGCTCTATCCAGGTTCACACCGATAGAGTCGGAATGGTCCTTAGACGCAGGATCATTCTCCTTCATTCTGAATCAGTCCCAGAACTGCAGATAGACCTCTTTGCGACGAAAGACAACAAGTAGTTGCCCCTGTACGTGCCCCGTACGAGGACCCCTTAGCGGAAGCAGTGGACGCGATGTCCCTCGACTGGAACAGATGGTCCAAGATTTATCTGTTCCCTCCTCACAACCTTTTGTTGAGGGTCCTCAACAAACTGAGATCCTTCAAGGGGTAGCGGCAATAGTGGCCCACAAGTGGCCGAACAGCGTGTGGTTCCTCCTGGCATTGGAACTGTAGCTGAAGTTTGTACCACTACCAGATCCAGTTCTGACCCAGCGAGTCCAGAAGTCAACTGTCTGCGCTTCATTACAGAAAACCCGGACCCTGCAGCTCATGATTTTCTCTCCCTAGCGGTGAGAAAGCGTTTCGGGATTTCGAAAGCCAGTATAGACTTCCTTGAGGAATATAAGTGCAAATCTACTAGAAGGCAATATGAGTCATCTTGGAGAAAATGGGTGGCCTTTTGTCAAGGCGAAGAATCCGCAGGAGATCTTGACAGACTTCTGCTTATCTTTCTTCTCCACCTCCATGGTCAAGGATTGGCAGCGAACACGATTTCAGTGTGTAAGTCTGCTTTGACAAGACCCATTCTATATGCCTTCCAGGTCGACCTAGGTAACGAGATCTTTAATAAAGTCCCGAAAGCCTGTGCTAGGCTCAGACCTTCAGCACCTCCAAAGCCCATTTCATGGTCTTTAGACAAGTTCTTCATTTCGCTTCTCTGTTGAGCAATGAAGAGTGTGCGTTAAAGGATTTGACACAAAAAGTTATTTTCCTATTTTTGCACTCGCGTCCGGGGCCAGGGTTAGTGAGATTGTAGCCTCTCGAGAGAGGCAGGTCGTGTTCAGTTCCTGGATGGGGGAGAACTGAACCTGTTTCCGGATCCTACGTTTCTCGCCAAGAATGAGTTACCCACCAACAGGTGGGGTCCCTGGAGAATCTGCCCTCTGAAAGAAGATGCATCTCTATGTCCAGTAGAATGCCTAAAGGTCTATCTTCATAGAACTTCAGACTTCAAGGGTGGTCAACTATTCAGGGGAGAAACATCAGGCTCAAATTTATCTCTGAATCAACTCAGAGCGAAAATCACATATTTTATTCGCAGAGCGGATCCTGACAATACACCCGCAGGTCACGATCCGAGGAAAGTTGCCTCATCCTTAAATTTCTTTAATTGTATGGATTTTGAACATCTCCGTTCATACACTGGCTGGAAGTCTTCCAGAGTGTTCTTTCGCCACTATGCGAAGCAAGTAGAGGAACTAAAAGAGATCTGTGGTAGCAGTGGGTCGGGGTGTTAACCCTACTGTTTAACTCTGCGAGGAACAGTGGTCTTAATTGGGACGATTAATTCCAGGGTGAGTGTGTAGTTACATACTGTACTACAAACTAAGTGAGGGCACTGTGTTGCCCATCCAGACTGTTCCATTTCCGAAGGTGAACCTAGCATAAGTGCAGACATGTGTGCCGAGCGTTTCTAACGCTAATGTCATTGATTTGTAATACAGGCTTTTATGACTTTGATACCTCGGTATCTTAAAAGTGGCATCTAATGTTTTTTCTTTCAGACAAACAAGCTCTGTTTACTATCATACTTATGCTTAAAGTTTTGGGTTATCCTCTTCTTATGTATATATATATATAATTGTGGTTAACCTGTCTATTTATTGCCTGTCAATAATCTGGTTCTTGAGAACCTTGCGTCTCCTTCACCTGTGTCAATTTATTGGTATAATTGAGCATTCATTATATGTACCTTATCTGGGATAATTCTAATAGAATTGTTCCTTTATGCAAGCTATGTTGCATTGGTTTTCCTCCTATGCGGATATAAAACCTTTGTCCAATACAAGTATTGTGCGGAGAACTGGTCGATATTTCATATTGACGCAGTGGTTCTTTACAAACTATGCTTTACTTAATATAGGGCGAGACCACTATATTAGCTTGCCTGGTATTCATACATAGGTATATGTACTCTTCGAGACTTTTCCAGAGTCTAGTAGGACTCTTCCCTGTAGGGGGCAGGAAGCTCTAACATAGTTTATAGTTAGTTGAAAAGATGTATAACGGTAACATCTTAGGTCTCTAGGTCTAGTCGACCGGGAAAAATTACCTCCGGGGAGTACGGCACGTTCTGAGAATCCACAGATACAGTAATGCTCTGGTACACTTCCATCAGGACGACATGGCTTGAGCCAAAAAAACGGATTTTGAGCGAAGCGAAAAATCTATTTTTGGGTGAGATGGCCATGTCGTCCTGATGGACCCGCCCTTGCCTTTCTAAGAAAGGGCTGTAGGACCCCTCCCTACATACAGTATCTGTAGCACCTCGTGTACGCTACAAGGAATACAGATGGCGCCAGAATTGGCGCCAGGCACGCATACGAATCGGAGGATAGGGAAGCCTTGGGAGCGGCTCCCCTTTTTCTTTCCCGAATTCGTATCTCGCCAATCACCTCCTACGAGACGAAATCTCTGTCCAGGATGTAGATTGCCATGTGGCGTGTCTAGAATACGTCCTCTGATATGTCGCGATATCCCTTTCACGAGGGATACTCGCTCCAGGAGTTAGAATTCTGGTACCTTAAGGTAAATTCTCTGGGAATATCGCCGTAGTTGTAATATACCCTAGGAAGCTACCCTATAGGAACTTCCATCAGGACGACATGGCTATCTCACCCAAAAATAGATTTTTCGCTTCGCTCAAAATCCGTTATATATATATATATATATATATATATATATATATATATATATATATATATATATATATATATATATATATATATATATATATATACCTGACACTTGCTTTTCATCATATTGGGGAGATGGTAAAGGAATATGAAAACAAGACAAGATAAA
>NC_090728.1:166400840-166405840 GCF_036898095.1 Palaemon carinicauda | reverse complement strand
TACTTTATTCCGTATTGGGTTGCTTTGCATAATGAAGCCTTTGGGCTTGTAACTTTTCCAACAAAGGCTACAGGATAGATAATAATAATAATAATAATAATAATAATAATAATAATAATAATAATAATAATAATAATAATAAGAAGAAGAAGAAGAAGAAGAAGAAGAAGAATTCATAATAATAATGATAATGGTAAAAATAAAGAAATAATAATAATAATAATAATAATGATAACAATAATAATAATGATGATGATGATGATAAGAAGAAGAAAAAGAAGGAGAGTTCATAATGATAATAATAATAATAATAATAATGATAATTATAATAAAAATAAGAAGTGAGAGAAGAAGAAAAGTTCATAATAATAATAATAATAATAATAATAATAATAATAATAATAATAATAATAATAATAATAATCTATCTATCTATATACCAAGGCACTTCCCCCAATTTTGGGGGGTAGCCGACACCAACAATGAAACAAAACAAAAAGGGGACCTCTACTCTCTATGTTCCTTCAGCCTAATCAGGGACTCAACCGAGTTCAGCTGGTACTGCTAGGGTGCCACAGCCCAACCTCCCACATTTCCACCACAGATGAAGCTTCATAATGCTGACTCCCCTACTGCTGCTACCTCCGCGGTCATCTAAGGCCCCGGAGGAAGCAGCAGGGCCTACTGGAACTGCGTCACAATCGCTCGCCATTCATTCCTATTTCTAGCACGCTCTCTTGCCTCTCTCACATCTATCCTCCTATCACCCAGAGCTTTCTTCACACCATCCATCCACCCAAACCTCGGCCTTCCTCTTGTACTTCTCCCCTCAACTCTTGCATTCATCACCTTCTTTAGCAGACAACCATTTTCCATTCTCTCAACATGGCCAAACCACCTCAACACATTCATATCCACTCTAGCCGCTAACTCATTTCTTACACCCGTTCTCTCTCTCACCACTTCGTTCCTAACCCTATCTACTCGAGATACACCAGCCATACTTCTCAGACACTTCATCTCAAACACATTCAATTTCTGTCTCTCCATCACTTTCATTCCCCACGACTCCGATCCATACATCACAGTTGGTACAATCACTTTCTCATATAGAACTCTCTTTACATTCATGCCCAACCCTCTATTTTTTACTACTCCCTTAACTGCCCCCAAAACTTTGCAACCTTCATTCACTCTCTGACGTACATCTGCTTCCACTCCACCATTTGCTGCAACAACAGACCCCAAGTACTTAAACTGATCCACCTCCTCAAGTAACTCTCCATTCAACATGACATTCAACCTTGCACCACCTTCCCTTCTCGTACATCTCATAACCTTACTCTTACCCACATTAACTCTCAACTTCCTTCTCTCACACACCCTTCCAAA
The DNA here is from genome assembly GCF_036898095.1 of Palaemon carinicauda. NCBI lineage: Eukaryota > Metazoa > Arthropoda > Malacostraca > Decapoda > Palaemonidae > Palaemon > Palaemon carinicauda. The sequence goes on along the minus strand of NC_090728.1, from coordinate 166,404,448 downwards.
TTCTGTCACTAGTCGGTCAAGCTTCTCTTCTGTGTCTGCTACCAGTACAGTATCATCCGCAAACAGCAACTGATTTACCTCCCATTCATGGTCATTCTCGCCTACCAGTTTTAATCCTCGTCCAAGCACTCGAGCATTCACCTCTCTCACCACTCCACCAACATACAAGTTAAACAACCACGGCGACATCACACATCCCTGTCTCAGCCCCACTCTCACCGGAAACCAATCACTCACTTCATTTCCTATTCTAACACATGCTTTACTACCTTTGTATAAACTTTTCACTGCTTGCAACAACCTTCCACCAACTCCATATAACCTCATCACATCCCACATTGCTTCCCTATCAACTCTATCATATGCTTTCTCCAGATCCATAAACGCAACATACACCTCCTTACCTTTTGCTAAATATTTCTCGCATATCTGCCTAACTGTAAAAATCTGATTCATACAACCCCTACCTCTTCTAAAACCACCCTGTACTTCCAAGATTGCATTCTCTGTTTTATCCTTAATCCTATTAATCAGTACTCTACCATACACTTTTCCAACTACACTCAACAAACTAATACCTCTTGAATTACAACACTCATGCACATCTCCCTTACCCTTATATAGTGGTACAATACATGCACAAACCCAATCTACTGGTACCATTGACAACACAAAACACATATTAAACAATCTCACCAACCATTCAAGTACAGTCACACCCCCTTTCTTCAACATCTCAGCTTTCACACCGTCCATACCAGATGCTTTTCCTACTCTCGTTTCATCTAGTGCTCTCCTCACTTCCTCTATTGTTATCTCTCTCTCATTCTCATCTCCCATCACTGGCACCTCAACACCTGGAACAGCAGTTATATTTGCCTCCCTATTATCCTCAACATTCAGCAAACTTTCAAAATATTCCGCCCACCTTTTCCTTGCCTCCTCTCCTTTTAACAACCTTCCATTTCCATCTTTCACTGTCTCTTCAATTCTTGCGCCAGCCTTCCTTACTCTCTTCACTTCTTTCCAAAACTTCTTCTTATTCTCTTCATATGACTGACCCAATCCCTAACCCCACCTCAGGTCAGCTGCCCTCTTTGCCTCACGTACCTTGCGCTTTACTTCCACCTTTTTCTCTCTATATTTTTCATACTTCTCTATACTATTACTCTGCAGCCATTCTTCAAAAGCCCTCTTCTTCTCTTCCACTTTCACCTTCACTCCTTCATTCCACCATTCACTGCCCTTCCTCATGCTGCCTCCAACAACCTTCTTGCCACATACATCACTTGCAATCCCAACAAAATTTTCTTTTACTAACTTCCATTCCTCCTCTAAATTACCAGTTTCTCTTACTCCCACCTCATCATATGCCATTTTCAACCTTTCCTGATATTTACTTCTTACCCCCGGTTTTATTAGCTCTTCAATCCTCACTACCTCCCTTTTACATCCACCTACTCTATTCCCCCACTCTTTTGCTACAACTAATTTTCCTTCCACTAAAAAATGATCAGACATACCGTTAGCCATACCCCTAAACACGTGCACGTCTTTCAATCTTCCAAACATTCTTCTAGTTACCAACACATAATCCATTAATGCCCTTTCTACTACTCTTCCATTTGCCACTCTTACCCATGTATACTTATTCTTATCTTTCTTTTTAAAGAAGCTAGCACCTATTACCATCTCTTGTTCAACACACATGTCTACCAGTCTCTCACCACTCTCATTTTCACCTGGTACGCCATACTTACCAATGACACCTTCTACCTCTCCAGCGCCCACTCTAGCATTTAAGTCACCCATAACAACTACATAATTCCTTCTACCCAGTCCTTCTACACACCTAGTTAAATCATTCCAGAACTCATTCCGATCTTCTTCACTTTTCTCACTACCTGGCCCATACGCACTGACAAACGCCCAACATTCCCTACCCAACCTAACCCTTACCCACATTAACCTAGATGATATCTCCTTCCATTCCACTACTTTACCTGTCATCCATTCACTCAGCAATAACGCCACACCCTCTCTCGCTCTTCCCCTTTCAATCCCAGACACTCTACCAGACATTTCACCAAACATCACTTCACCCTTTCCTTTCATCTTTGTCTCACTCAAGGCCAATACATCCATCCTTCTACTTCTAAACATACTTCCAATCTCACATCTTTTACTCTCTATCGTACTACATCCACGCACATTTAAACACCCCAAAACTAGAGTGCGGGGAGCAGTCACTCTCCCCCCAGCTCCATCTCCTTGTCGATGTCTCGTAGGAATTTTTTACAGGAGAGGGGGTTCCCAGCCCCCTCGTCCCGTCCCTTTTAGTCGCCTCTTACGACACGCAGGGATAACGTTGGCGCTATTCTAATTTTTATATGCCCCCGCGGCCACATTCCCTACCCAACCTAACCCTTACCCACATTAACCTAGATGATATCTCCTTCCATTCCACTACTTTACCTGTCATACATTCACTCAGCAATAACGCCACACCCTCTCTCGCTCTTCCCCTTTCAATCCCAGACACTCTAATGATAATAATAATAATAATAATAATAAACACCATCCCAAGGAACATCTACTCATAAATACCCATCGGGGTATCTAACACACCGAGTCAGATTGCTGATGCCAATAACAACCTTTATAGATCGCCGAGCATAAAAAGTGATACCACGATGTTGGAAAGCGACGAGGTGATGAGGTTTACGCGAAGGTCACCTCAATACTACGCTGAAACACGTTGGCCTTGGAAAAGAAGCTGCGTGTCACGAATTGGTGATTACCGTTGAAATGATAATAATAATAATAATGATAATAATAATAATAATAATGATAATAATAATAATGATGATAATGATCCAGTCCAAAGGTATCAAAATTAAAATTTTCTTTCTCTAATAATAATAATAATAATAATAATAATAATAATAATAATAATAATAATAATAATAATAATAATAATAATGATCCAGTCCCAAGGTATCAAAATTCAAATTTTCTTTCTCTAATAATAATAATAATAATAATAATAATGATAATGATAATAATAATAATAATAATAATAATAATAATAATAATAATAATAATAATAATAATAATTGCAGGTTACTGAAGGTTATAGCTGCCTCAGTGGCATTAATTTTATAGTTGGGCTTTTCAATTGCTCTAATTTAACTTTTTTTCAATTATAACTAAATTTCCCTTGTGCTCTTTTGTTACGACACACTTTATATCTCCTTTAAACGCGTCTTGAGGTTCTAAGTAAAATTAAATATGAAAACGTTTTGTACATAAGTTCAATAACTTGTTTTTAGGCATAAGAAATACCCTTGAAATAATACGTTGTTTATATACTTTTATTTTTCTTATTCGTGTATATTCCTTTATCTATATATATACATATATATATATATATATATATATATATATATATATATATATATATATATGTATATATACTGTATATATACACATACATATATATATATATATATATATATATATATATATATATATATATATATATATATATGTATATATATATATATACATATACTGTATATATATATATATATATATATATATATATA
>NC_090728.1:166368340-166390840 GCF_036898095.1 Palaemon carinicauda | reverse complement strand
TATATGAAATCACGAAAGAGCTTCATGACTATTGAAGAACTAGAGACCTCAGACCTATCAAAATACAGACTTCATAAATCGAAAGTGAGTGAAAGACCACTAACAATGCTCTCCTTAAGTGTGGATTCTCCCTCACCAGAAGGAAATGGGTCACCCTGAATAGAGGAAAAACGAAAGTTGGTAGGACAGGGGATAACCTCCACAGTTGGGGTTACACAAATGGTGCTGAATGCCCCTTGCGGGGAGCCAATCCAAACAATGAATCACATCTTGTGTAGCTGCCCACTAGGGCCCACCTGTTCTGACATGGATCTAAGAACATCAAACGATGTAACACACCAATGGGCAGAACAATGGTGCCATAAGATATGAATGAATAAATATACTTTTTGTTTATTTATGCAAACACTTTCTTCTCCAATGTACACCGACTATTTATTTATTTATTTATTTCAGTGAGGACCAAGAAGGTTGGTACTGGGACCGTTTCAACACAAGCGTCCCCATGTCCACCTATTTGGTAGCCTTTGTGGTATCAGACTTCGTATACCTGAACTCCACCAGTGATAATGGCACCCTCTTCAGAGGTGAGTATATAAATAATTTCTTCTTTAAACATCCCCAAGTGAAGGACTTTCGCCCCAGTTTCAATAAGCGTCACTTAGAAATCAAATTCTGCAAATCCTTCGTTGCCTTTCTCGCCTCTCCAACAATGACTTCATTTGAGGCATTAACTCTCAAATATCTAAACTAAATCACAAAATATATTGTCCCTCAAATGTGCTGTCTTCACAATCCTATCCTTATGGTAATTTTCATGACACGATGATATGAATATATATATATATATATATATATATATATATATATATATATATATATATATATATATATGTGTGTGTGTGTGTGTGTGTGTGTGTGTGTATGTGTGTGTATGTGATATTACAGTGAGGATGGAATTTAATTTTTCCTTTTCCCATATAGTTTGGGCTCGTGAATCTGTTATCAACCAGGCGGAGTATTCTAACGATATTGGTCCCAAAATCCTAACCCACTTCGAGGATTACTTCCAAGTGCCTTATCCTCTGCCGAAACAGGACATGATTGCTCTGCCAGACTTCTCTGCTGGAGCCATGGAGAACTGGGGACTCATTACTTATAGGTAATAAATAACTAATAACTTATTTTTAGCCTACGGTGTAATGTTTATGAAATGTTATGACAACATCTTAGATGCCACCAGCGTGAATATGTTAAAACTTCAAACTATCGTGAAACCTTTGCTAGCGTATTGTTAATCACTTACGCCTATGCTTTCTCCCTAATGTTCGTTGTTAAAGTCTTCACTGTGGTAAGCTAAATGGTGAGCAATCTTGGTAAAAGAATAGACGGTTAGACAAGCTGTGCAGTGGAAGCCACTGAAAGGTGAAAGACAAAGCATGACACAAAATATAAAACTATTATTTCTTCATCTTATCGGATATCCAGTCAACACATATTCCCCTTCTTTATTACTATACAGAGAAACGGCAATGTTATTCGACCCCGAGTCATCAGCCCCAGAGAACCAGCGTTGGGTGTCCCTGGTGGTGGCACACGAACTGGCCCACCAGTGGTTTGGAAATATAGTTACTCCGAAGTGGTGGGATGACTTGTGGCTCAATGAAGGATTTGCCTCCTACGTACAGTATATTGGAATGGACCACGTAAGTGTAAATGCTGAATCAAATGAGATTCATCAGTAACATTCTTGTTTTCTGGTATAAAGGAACAGTCGGTGCAAAAATCAATCTCATTTTATTCTCAGAACAACCTTCTGTCAAAGTCATTGTTTCGGGAAATTAGAAGAACTACAAGTAAGAGAACTATTTATTTTTCTGACTTATGCCAATAACTATAATTACAACACGATTATCAAAAAGAGAATGAAAATATTTTCTAACTAACCAACTGTGGAACCCTTTCCCGCATTAAAATCATAATGAAAAAAAATATCACATGTAACACTTCTTGATTACCTGACACCACTCTTAACTGATCTCGGATCTAGTGACTGAATTATCAGTGAACTCAATACCATAAACTATCAATTGTCTTTCCTCTGTAAGATAACATTAATTTAGTAATTAGACCATCTAATTATATAATAAAATTAAAAAGGGACTACTAGCAAAATACTTCCGATCTTCCAGGTAAAGCCAACTTGGAGGGTCATGGAACAGTTTATCGTGGATACCCTCCAGAGTGTCTTTGCTCTGGATTGCCTCGAATCCTCCCATCCCATCAGCATTAAAGTGGGCCATCCGGACGAGATTAGTCAGATCTTCGATGGCATCTCCTACAACAAAGGTATATTTTCAACCTCGCATGACTACCTGGTAAAGTGTATAGGTAGAAGATAGTGTTATGGTTAGGTCAAGATAAGTTGGTTAGAAGGATGATAAATTATCGGCTGAGCTTTCAGTCGACTACTTCGTCCAGCACCAGACCAGATAAATTTGCGGGCTAGTGTGAAAGGGGCTTAAGACCAGCCTGTCTCAAGTCATTTGTAGTTATATGCTCCAGGACTTGAGGAGAAACTGCATCCTGTTACAGAGTCAACGGACTAAGTAAAGTTACCTTATATTACTGCTACCTTAACGTCACATGTGCCACAGTAACCCTCAATGTGGCCATTCTTGCCAGTATACCACACAGCTAACCTGGCTTGATCAGTAATGTTATGTTCTTAGAATTGAATCTTTACTTTTGTGTAATGTATTAATGTAAATGAAGTTATTTCTCTCACCCCTTCCTTCGAAATCTTTCCTTTCTCCAGAGAAACTTACAAATCCCAGTCAGCCAATTAATCACGATTTTACCACAAAGATACATAATTTCTGCTATCATCCATCACGTCCAGATGTCTTTCCATTCTGCAACCACTTAATGGGCCTCCTGGAGTGCTTATAAATCTGCATATCATTATAAATGAAAACTAATTTCTTCTGTCACCCTACAGGTTCTTCGATCATAAGAATGATGAGCCACTTCCTTACTGAGGCATCCCTGCGTAAAGGCCTCAGTAACTACTTGGAGGCATTGTGAGTAATCAGCCTTATGCATTCAATTACTGAGTTTTATCAAAGGCTTGCTTGGCAAGTTTCAAAATTGTTACTTGAAAATTGGGATAAGATCATTATTCTTTTTTTTTTTTTACTTATCCCCACTGGTATATCAACTTGCATTACTTGATCCTCATCTTTATTTGCGGAATATTTTAGATACACACACACACTCATATATATATATATATATATATATATATATATATTTACACATATATATATATACAATACAATGTTCCATTGCAGCCAGTACGACAATGCAGAGCAAGACGACCTATGGGAATACCTGACGACTGCAGCTCATGAGGACGGCACCTTACCATCCGACCTCACTGTGAAAACCATCATGGACACCTGGACACTGCAGATGGGGTACCCAGTCATCAACGTCACCAGATCCCTCGATGGCACTACAGCCACTGTTACGCAGGTAAAAGAACGCAATTGTTACATAGACCAAAGAATGCTCATTAACATTACTAAGATCAAAGAATGCTCACAAGTGTTACATAGACCAAAGAATGCTCACTAGTGTTACGTAGACCAATGAACGCAAATATTCAAGACCTTACAGTTGCGTCCAGACAGTATGATATTCTTTTGTGCTCAGAAACTTTGGTTAATATTATGAGGCACTCATCTGAGCTCCTTATAACTGGTTTTAAGAAGCCAATAATGTTGAAACGCGATGACATCCCTAGGGACAGGGGAATGCGGTGTATATTAGGACCCAGTACCCTGCTTCTTATAAGTCCTGCTATGAATGTGGATGTCATTAGATTCAGGTAATAAAAGTTTGTGGCAGGCATAACAACTTTTATTTGTGTTCAATCTACCGGAATCCAGACGTGGATGATTCTATCTTCGATTGTCTTCTTACCATTATGGCTAAGATACAAGAGGATGATAGAAAGGCTTCTTTTGTCTTTGTTGGCGATTTTAATGCTTACCATAGGGAGTGGTTAAGTTCTATCTCTCCTACTGATTGCCACGGCTTAAGAGCTTTAGACTTTGCCTCTGAATCAGGCTGTGAGTTAATCATAAGTGAAGCTACTCACAGGTCTGGTAATTGCTTGGACCTCGTATACACTGACTCCCCTGGCGTTATAAATAGTAAGGTTGGTCTCCAGTCGGGACATCTGATCATGCCTTGATTTCATTAGTAGTGAAGACCGAGCAGCCTGTCCCTGATGCATCATACTCTTGTAAAATTTATATGAAATCTCAAGCAGACTGGAATGGGATTTTGCATGATCTTTTGTGCTTGAATTGGTCACAATTATATGGTAGTGTTGATCCTGTTGTCCCTTTGAATGACAATCTAGTCAACATAATTGATAGGCGTATCCCTTCTCGTGTGAAGGACAAACCATGGTTCAATGATGATTGTAGACGTGCTTATTTGGAGAAGCACGAGGCCTATCATCTCTGGAAGGGTAACAGATCAGATTTGACCTGGAATAACTATACTTAGCTTAGAGCTTTTGCTCAGAGAGTTTATGCCTCAACTGAAAAGGAATACAATTTAACCATAAAAGAAACCCTTTCTGGTATAACTCAGGAACATAAATGGTGGTCTACCCTTAAATCTGCACTCTTCCTCCTTTACTTAAACCAGATGGCTCAGTTACTCACTGTCCAAAGGAATAGGCAACCCTTTTGGCTGATGTTTTTGACAGTAAACAGAGTAATGAAAAATTGAACTTCCTCATTCCTGTTTTCCTGAGGCTAAACTAACTAGTTTAGCTTTTCAATCTCGTAAAATTAAAGCTCTGTTGATGGACCTTGATGCTTATGGAGGTGTAGACCAAATGATATTTTTCCTTTATTTTTTATAAAGACTGCAGATTTCTTAGCTCCAAAGTTATCTCTTATTTTGCGCAATTTAGCAAGAAGAGGAGCTTTTAGCACTTGTTGGAGAATTGGTAATGTTACTCCTCTGCGTAAATGTGTTTGTGGTAGCTCAAGTCTAACTGATTACCACCCAATTTCCATAACTCCCATATTATCAAAAGTTTTTGAACGTCTTCTGGCAAAACGTCTTAACAGGTTTGCTGAAGGTAATCATCTATTCCCTAGTTTGCAATTTGGTTTTCGTAAAGGCCTTGGAGAATGTGATGCCCTTCTTACAATCTCCAATGCTGTACAGAAATCCCTTGATTGTGGTCAGGAAGTTCGTATGATTGGCCTTGATTTAAGTGCTGCCTTTGACCGTGTTAATCATGAGGCCCTTGTTTTCAAACTCAAACAGTTGGGAGTGGGTGGGTCGTTTCTTAGCATTATTATTGATTTTTTAAGTAATAGATCTCAAAGAGTTGTTGTTAATGGGCACCATAGTGAGTATAGGAATGTGATATCTGGTGTTCCACAGGGCAGTGTTCTTGGCCCATGACTTTTTATACTATATACACATATGTGGTTTGGCCTAGAAAACAAGCTTGTTGCATATGCAGATGATGCTACTCTCTTTGCATCAATTCCATCCCCTGAATGTAGATCTGGGGTTGCTGAATCCCTTAATAGAGATCTAGCTAAAATTAGTGCATGGTGCAAATTATGGGGAATGAAGTTGAATCCTAACAAATCTCAAAGTATGATTTTAAGTATGTCAAGGACGGTGGCTCCTCAACATCCGGATCTCAGTATTGATAATGTTTCTTTAACTTTGTATGACTCTTAAAATTCTAGGTGTGATTCTCGACAACAAATTTACTTTTGAGAAATACATTAGGTCTGTCTTCTTCCATTGCACAAAAAATTGGCTTATGGAGAAAGTCTTTCAAGATTTTCGGTGATCAATCTATTCTGAAGAAGTATTTTAATTCTTTCATTCTACCTTATTTTGAGTATTGTTCTCCTGTCTGGTCTTCAGCTGCTGATTCTCATCTTTTGTTGGACAGAAACTTACGGTCTATTAAATTTCTTATTCATGATCTAGATATTAATCTTTTGCACCGTCGTTCAATTAGTTCATTGTGCATGTTGCATAAGACAATTCCATCCTGTTCGTAATACTAGGCAGGCAGTTAATTCTAATAGCCAGGCTTTCTCCATCATGAGGCTCAATATTACACAGTATTCTAGAAGTTTTATTCCAGCTGTGACCAGGTTGTGGAATGATCTTCCAAATTGGGTAGTTGAATCAGTAGAACTTCAAAAGTTCAAAGTTGCAGCAAATATATTATGTTGAACACGGTGACATAAGTTTTTTATAGCTTATAAATGACATATCTGTTTTGACGTTGTTACTGTTTTCAGAATGATTTATTGTTAATTTGTTCTCATCCTTTATTTATTTCCTTATTTCCTTTCCTCACTGGGCTATTTTATCCTATTGGAGCCCTTGGGCTTATAGCACCTCACCTTTCCAACTAGGCTTGTAGCTTGGCTGGTAATAATAATAATAATAATAATAATAATAATGATAATAATAGTGTTACATAGAAAAAAGAATGCTCACTAGTATTACGTAGATCAAAGAATGCTCGCTAGCGTTACATAGAACTAAGAATGTGCTCACTAGCGTTACATAGACCAAAGAACGCTCACTAAGTGTTACATAGACCAAAGAACGCTCACTAGTGTTACATAGAACTAAGAATGTGCTCACTAGCGTTACAGACCAAAGAATGCGCTCACTAGTATTAGGTAGATCAAAGAATGCTTACTAGTGTTACATAGACCACAGAATGCTCACTAGTGTTACATAGATCAAAGAATGCTCACTAGTGTAACATAGACCAAAGAACACTCACTAGCGTTACATACACCAAAGAATGCGCTCACTAGCATTACATAGACCAAAGAACGCTCACTAGCATTACATAGAACTAATAATGTGCTCACTAGCGTTACATAGACCAAAGAATGCGCTCACTAGTGGTACATAGACCAAAGAACGCTCACTAGTGTTACATAGAACTAAGAATGTGCTCACTAGCGTTACAGACCAAAGAACGCTCACTAGTGTTACATAGAACTAAGAATGTGCTCTCTAGCGTTACATAGACCAAAGAACGCTCACTAGTGTTACATAGACCAAAGAACGCTCACTAGTGTTATTATTATTATTATTATTACTATCCAAGCTACAACCCTGATTGGAAAAGCAAGACGCTATAAGCCCAGGGGCTCCAATAGGGAAAAATAGCCCAGTGAGGAAAGGAAATAAGGAAATAAATAACTGAAGAGAACAAATTAACAATAAATCATTCTAAAAAAAGTAATGTCAAAAGAGATATATCATATATAAACTATTAACAACGTCAACAACAAAAATGTCATATATAAACTATAAAAAGACTCATGTCCGTCTGGTCAACAAAAAAGCATTTGCTCCAACTTTGAACTTTTGAAGTTCTACTGATTCAACAACCCGATTAGGAAGATCATTCCACAACTTGGTAACAGCTGGAATAAAACTTCTAGAGTACTGCGTAGTATTGAGTCTTATGATGGAGAAGGCCTGGCTATTAGAATTAACTGCCTGCCTAGTATTACGAACAGGATAGAATTGTCCAGGGAGATCTGAATGTAAAGGATGGTCAGAGTTATGAAAAATCTTATGCAACATGCATAATGAACTAATTGATCGACGGTGCCAGAGATTAATATCTAGATCAGGAATAAGAAATTTAATAGACCGTAAGTTTCTGTCCAACAAATTAAGATGAGAATCAGCAGCTGAAGACCAGACAGGAGAACAATACTCAAAACAAGGTAGAATAAAAGAATTAAAACACTTCTTCAGAATAGATTGATCACCGAATATCTTAAAAGACTTTCTCAATAAGCCAATTTTTTGTGCAATTGAAGAAGACACAGACCTTATATGTTTCTCAAAAGTAAATTTGCTGTCAAGAATCACGCCTAAAATTTTGAAAGAGTCATACAAATTTAAAGAAACATTATCAATACTGGGATCCGGATGTTGAGGAGCCACCGTCCTTGACCTACTTACAATCATACTTTGAGTTTTGTTAGGATTCAACTTCATACCCCATAATTTGCACCATGCACTAATTTTAGCTAAATCTCTATTAAGGGATTCACCAACCCCAGATCTACATTCAGGTGATGGAATTGATGCAAAGAGAGTAGCATCATCTGCATATGCAACAAGCTTATTTTCTAGGCCAAACCACATGTCATGTGTATATAGTATGAAAAGTAATGGGCCAAGAACACTACCCTGTGGAACACCGGATATCACATTCCTATACTCACTATGGTGCCCATCAACAACAACTCTTTGAGATCTAATACTTAAAAAATCAATAATAATGCTAAGAAACGACCCACCCACTCCCAACTGTTTCAGTTTGAAAACAAGGGCCTCATGATTAACACGGTCAAAGGCAGCACTAAAATCAAGGCCAATCATACGAACTTCCCGACCACAATCAAGGGATTTCTGTACTGCATTGGAGATTGTAAGAAGGGCATCACATGCTCCAAGGCCTTTCCGAAAACCAAATTGCAAACTAGGGAATAGATGATTACCTTCAGCAAACCTATTAAGACGTTTTGCCAGAAGACGTTCAAAAACTTTAGATAATATGGGAGTTATGGAAATTGGGCGGTAATCAGTGGGACTTGAGCTACCACAAACACATTTACATAGAGGAGTAACATTACCAATTCTCCAACAAGTGCTAAAAGCTCCTCTTCTTGCTAACTTGCGTAAAATAACAGATAACTTTGGAGCTAAGAAATCTGCTGTCTTTATAAAAAACAAAGGAAAAATACCATTAGGGTCTACACCTCCATAAGCATCAAGGTCCATCAACAGAGCTTTAATCTCACGAGATCGAAAAGCTAAACTAGTTAGTTTAGCCTCAGGAAAACAGGAATGAGGAAGTTCAAGTTTTTCATTACTCTGTTTACTGTCAAAAACATCAGCCAAAAGGGTTGCCTTTTCCTTTGGACAGTGAGTGACTGAGCCATCTGGTTTAAGTAAAGGAGGAACTGTTGCATCTACACCAAAGAGTGCAGATTTAAGGGTAGACCACCATTTATGTTCCTGAGTTGTACCAGAGAGGGTTTCTTTTATGATTATATTGTACTCCTTTTCAGTTGAGGCATAAACTCTCTGAGCAAAAGCTCGAAGCTGAGTATAGTTGTTCCAGGTCAAATCTGATCTGTTACCCTTCCAAAGGTGATAGGCCTCCTGCTTCTCCAAATAAGCACGTCTACAATCATCATTGAACCACGGTTTGTCCTTCATTCGGTACCTTAGCACATAGAACTAAGAATGTGCTCACTAGCGTTACATAGACCAAAGAACGCTCACTAGTGTCACATAGACCAAAGAACGCTCACTAGCATTACATAGAACTAAGAATGTGCTCACTAGCGTTACATAGACCAAAGAAAGCGCTCACTAGTATTAGGTAGAACAAAGAATGCTTACTAGTGTTACATAGACCACAGAATGCTCACTAGTGTTACATAGATCAAAGAATGCTCACTAGTGTTACATAGACCAAAGAACACTCACTAGCGTTACATAGACCAAAGAATGCGCTCACTAGCGTTACATAGACCAAAGAACGCTCACTAGCATTACATAGAACTAAGAATGTGCTCACTAGCGTTACATAGACCAAAGAACGCTCACTAGTGTTACATAGACCAAAGAACGCTCACTAGCATTACATAGAACTAAGAATGTGCTCACTAGCGTTACATAGACCAAAGAATGCGCTCACTAGTATTAGGTAGATCAAAGAATGCTTACTAGTGTTACATAGACCACAGAATGCTCAATAGTGTTACATAGATCAAAGAATGCTCACTAGTGTTACATAGACCAAAGAACACTCACTAGCATTACATACACCAAAGAATGCGCTCACTAGCGTTATATAGACCAAAGAACGCTCACTAGTGTTACATAGACCAATGAACGCTCACTAGCATTACATAGAACTAAGAATGTGCTCACTAGCGTTACATAGACCAAAGAATGCGCTCACTAGTATTAGGTAGATCAAAGAATGCTTACTAGTGTTACATAGACCACAGAATGCTCACTAGTGTTACATAGATCAAAGAATGCTCACTAGCGTTACATAGACCAAAGAATGCGCTCACTAGCGTTACAGAGACCAAAGAACGCTCACTAGTGTTACATAGACCAAAGAACGCTCACTAGCATTACATAGACCAAAGAACGCTCACTAGCATTACATAGAACTAAGAATGTGCTCACTAGCGTTACATAGACCAAAGAATGCGCTCACAAGTATTAGGTACATCAAAGAATGCTTACTAGTGTTACATAGACCACAGAATGCTCACTAGTGTTACATAGATCAAAGAATTCTCACTAGTGTTACATAGACCAAAGAACACTCACTAGCGTTACATACACCAAAGAATGCGCTCACTAGCGTTACATAGACCAAAGAACGCTCACTAGCATTACATAGAACTAAGAATGTGCTCACTAGCGTTACATAGACCAAAGAACGCTCACTAGTGTTACATAGACCAAAGAACGCTCACTAGCATTACATAGAACTAAGAATGTGCTCACTAGCGTTACATAGACCAAAGAATGCGCTCACTAGTATTAGGTAGATCAAAGAATGCTTACTAGTGTTACATAGACCCCAGAATGCTCACTAGTGTTACATAGATCAAAGAATGCTCACTAGTGTCACATAGACCAAAGAACACTCACTAGCGTTACATAGACCAAAGAATGCGCTCACTAGCATTACATAGACCAAAGAACGCTCACTAGCATTACATAGAACTAAGAATGTGCCCGCTAGCGTTACATAGACCAAAGAATGCGCTCACTAGTGTTACATAGACCAAAGAACGCTCACTAGTGTTACATAGAACTAAGAATGTGCTCACTAGCGTTACAGACCAAAGAACGCTCACTAGTGTTACATAGAACTAAGAATGTGCTCACTAGCGTTACATAGACCAAAGAATGCGCTCACTAGTATTAGGTAGATCAAAGAATGCTTACTAGTGTTACATAGACCACAGAATGCTCACTAGTGTTACATAGATCAAAGAATGCCCACTAGTGTTAAATAGACCAAAGAACACTCACTAGCGTTACATACACCAAAGAATGCGCTCACTAGCGTTACATAGACCAAAGAACGCTCACTAGCATTACATAGAACTAAGAATGTGCTCACTAGCGTTACATAGACCAAAGAACGCTCACTAGTGTTACATAGACCAAAGAACGCTCACTAGCATTACATAGAACTAAGAATGTGCTCACTAGCGTTACATAGACCAAAGAATGCGCTCACTAGTATTAGGTAGATCAAAGAATGCTTACTAGTGTTACATAGACCACAGAATGCTCACTAGTGTTACATAGATCAAAGAATGCTCACTAGCGTTACATAGACCAAAGAATGCGCTCACTAGCGTTACAGAGACCAAAGAACGCTCACTAGTGTTACATAGACCAAAGAACGCTCACTAGCATTACATAGAACTAAGAATGTGCTCACTAGCGTTACATAGACCAAAGAATGCGCTCACTAGTATTAGGTAGATCAAAGAATGCTTACTAGTGTTACATAGACCACAGAATGCTCACTAGTGTTACATAGACCAAAGAACACTCACTAGCGTTACATAGACCAAAGAATGCTCTCACTAGCGTTACATAGCCCAAAGAACGCTCACTAGCGTTACATAAACCAAAGTAGACCAAAGTACGCTCTCACTAGTGTTGCATAGACCAAAGAATGCTCACTTGCATTACATAGACCAAAGAACACTCACTAGCGTTACATAGACCAAAAAATGTGCTCACTAGCGTTACATGCACCAAAGAACGAGCTCACTAGCGTTACATAGACCAAAGAATACTCACTAGCGTTACATAGACCAAAGAACATGCTCACTAGCGTTACATAGACCAAAGAATGCTCAAAAGTGTTACATAGACCAAAGAATGCACTCGCTAGCGTTACATAGACCAAAGAACGCTCACTAGCGATACATAGACCAAAAGAATGCTCACTAGCATTACAAAAACCAAAGAACGCTCACTAGCGTTACATAGACCAAAGAACGTCAAAAGCGTTACAAAGACCAAAGAACGCTCACTAGCGTTACATAGACCAAAAGAACGCTCACTAGCGTTAAATAGACCAAAGAATGCACTCACTAGCGTTACATAGACCAAAGAACGCTCACTAGCGTTACATAGACCAAAAGAACGCCCACTTGCGTAACATAGACCAAATAATGGGCTCACTAGCGTTACATAGACCAAAGAGCGCTCAAAAGGGTTACATAGACCAAATAAATGTTTCATTACTATTCTTGAGATAAATTTCTTACGAGTTTAAATAAAATAAATGAATTTTAGTTCTTTTTTATTAAATCAAAATCTTTTTGATAGATCATGTGCAAGGCCCTTTTTCCGTGTACTCTTCTCTCTTTAATATAAACTGTTTCTAACTTTCCAAAATTGTCTAATGTGAAAATTGGACTCCAAATAATAATCGTGTTATGATAATCCATTTTTTTTCACATTTCACGAAATATATCCATTATATTTACCGGGATTATTTTCGTAAGGTAGGTTTACAAATGTTAGAACCTGAATAATTTATGTCTTCTTTTTTAATTCAAAGCTAATAAATTAGGACAAGATATTCAGAAAATGTATAATAGAAAGAAAAGTCGTTATTTTAAATCTAAGGATCTTTATTCTAATGCCATGTCACAAGTCGCCATTTTAAACCTTTTACAGCGCTGCTAAAGGTCTGCTAGCATTCTATCGTATTATTTCTGATGATATTACAGCGACGTCCTGTAGAATATATATATATATACACACACACACACACACACATATGTATATATATATATATATATATATATATATATATATATATATATATATATATATATATATATATATATATATATATATACCAGTACTAATTAAGGCAGTTTTATTCATTAAAATTTATCGAGTCATATATATTTCACTTGTATTAAATGAAAAATACATATACTTTTTGGAAACTCGAAAACCTATATAAAACAATAGAAGACTAATATCCGACAATTCCAGGAACGGTACCTCCTCAACAAGAAGAACTCGATGGACGACCGCCACTACAGCTGGTGGGTGCCTTTGAACTACGCCTCCCAGAGCAATCCCAACTTCACGGTGACGAGCCCTTCGGTGTGGATGAAGGCTTCCGAATCGGAAGTCACCGTGTCCTCGCTGCCCTCGAGCGAGGAATGGGTGATCTTCAACGTCCAGGAGACCGGGTTTTACAGGGTCAATTATGACGACGACAACTGGAATCTCATCATCCAGCAACTCAAAACTGACCACGAGGTCATCCATACCATTAATCGCGCCCAGATTATCGACGATGCTATGGATCTCGCCCGAGCAGGTGAGTCAAATAGTAAAAATTGCAATTGTAAATACATTATATGTAAAATAAAAGAAATTATTCATGTAAATATACGATGATGCATATATGTCATAAACTGTAAGATTGTAAATGTGTATTTCAAAATAAAAAGAAAAAAGTCATTGATGTGCCTCCCGTTTGGTCTGATTAATAAGTCATTGATATAATCCATAATCGGTTAGATAAATTGATCGAGGCTGTGTTCCCTATTTCGTTAGATACACAATTCTCTAATAAGTCCCCATTTGATCATGTAAATAATTCCCTGATAAGCTCTCCATTTTATCAGATTAATGAGTCATTAATACGTTCCCCATTTGATCAGATAAGTGATTAATACTCTCCCAATTTGATCAGAAAAATAAGCCATTAATACGCTCCTCATTTGATCGAATATAAAATTCTTGATATGAACACTTTTGATCAGATAAATCTGCATTCTATGTAAAAGTCGACGGGGCAAGCAACTTCAAACAGATATGCAATCCAGTTGAAGTCTCTTGGAAGAGATAAATTTTTAAGCATGTGGGAAAATGCAAGTTGGGGAAGAATTCCAAAGTTTCAGAAGGTTCGTGGAAGTCCTTCAGGGTTCATTACTTTTAGAGAGGGAAAATCACAGTCGGGTAGTTCGTTCCTGCAAAATAAGGAAAGGTTGCGTTTGATAGCTTTTAATGAGAACAATTCTCGTAGCATAAATAGTAAAAGGAAAGATTTCATGGACTGTATTTCTTCAAACTAATAGTGACTCTATTCAAGTCCCAGCTGACTACGTGATTGTAATTAACCAGTAATATTTACTGAACAGTATCTTCTTAACTGTAGCAGACTTCATTTTGGCATATTGTGTAGTTTTACCAGACTCTGCTGATAAACAAATTTAGCAAGGTAAATGGTAGCATGTTTATAAGAAAATAACCGAATCAAACCTTTTTTGATTGCAACTGAATTAATGTATCTGACGAAATAGGGAAATCTTTGCTATTGAAAATTTCGTTTCGTTTATAATAAAAAAAGACTTTTATATATATGATTTTTGGCAGGTCACCTGAGCTATGACATAGCCCTGGACATTTACACCTACTTAGGGAACGAGACCGAATACGTGCCCTGGAAATCTGCCGTCAACAAATTAGACTACCTGGTGAATCTGTTCCAGCGAACTGGAGCCTACGGAGCTCTGCAGGTAATGAACAGGACTGCGTGATCCCAATGCTAATTTAAGTTTGTTCCAACACGAAACTTACCTCGAATTACTTTCTTTAGGAGAGTCCCTTGGTGACCTCTTTCTCGACCAAGGTTTTTGGCGCAGTTATCCCCCACTCTGTTCTCCCTATAGGCCTACCCCCGCCGCCAAAGGATGCGCCCCGAGGGCAGGATTAGGGCAGGTCA
This sequence comes from Palaemon carinicauda, assembly GCF_036898095.1. Lineage (NCBI taxonomy): Eukaryota > Metazoa > Arthropoda > Malacostraca > Decapoda > Palaemonidae > Palaemon > Palaemon carinicauda. The sequence continues at coordinate 166,375,914 of NC_090728.1, read as the reverse complement.
CTGCTTCTCTGGGCCATTCTCCCCATTAAGTTCTTGGTCGTGAGGTGTTCAACACCTCACTCTCAGCCTCTCTCGATCCTTTGTGCGCATTTAGTGTCCACGTGTTCCCAGCGTGGGGACTTGTGTTTTTTCGCAGTGTGCTTCCCAAGTGTTCCTGTGCGTTCACTTTTCAACCGTGTCCTTACCCGGTGTTTAATTCATTTCCTTAAGTGCTTGTGTCGTGCGTTGTGTGCGTTATGGAACAGTATTCCTTGATTTTCTTCAAGGAATTAATAGCTGAAAGGACAAATTTTTACAATAAATCATTCTTCCTCCCCTTATCCTCGGTGTTAGCCGTGTAGGGGCAGCTTATGTTCCCCTTCAACCACGTGTCAGGACTATTGGTCCTGGAACGTAGTGCAGTGAGTGCACTTCGGCACCAAAAGGAAGAATACATCCAAGAGGCTCATAGGAAGACGAGCCTCTCCTCGCCAACTTAATTCCCGATGCCTCGTCGAATAGAGATTCTTATACAGCCATCTTCCCCTACCCAGAGTAGGGGACGAGGTAAGTCAGTTGCGGGGAAGTGCCCATTGCTCTTCCCCAAGAGTTTGAGTGGGTGCGGTATAGCACCAAGAAGAAGTAGGCGACGAAGGGTTCGCCTAAGAAGACTAGCGCCGGGCGTTCCGCCTGACAGAGCTTCCCTACCACCCTCTCCTACCCAGAGTAGGAGACGAGGTTGGTTTATTGTGAAGAAGTTAACTCTTAAGAAGTAGTTCGAGGTAAGTACTACTTTCGAGAGTGTGTGGGGAGACGGAGTCCTGGTGCAAGCAGGCCACGTCTCCTCTGATGACCCCATGTGGGGGAAAATGTCCCTAATTCTTCTCCAGTCTCTTAGCGTATTTTTCAGTCTCTTCGGCAGCCGAGGGCCTCGCCGAGAAGGAGCCTCCCAGGTCTGTATTGCAGTGTTCCCCGGACCGACAACCCAGGGTTTTTTCTCACCACGAAGGCCATCCTCCAGACGCAGATAGAACCCTCGCAGGGAGAAATGCGAGAAGGCCTCTTCAGGCAGGCGTAAGACCGCGAAGCTTCCGGTTCACCCCGCCAACAGGTGTAACCGAGCTTCTTTACGGGCAGCCTGGCCGAATCAGCACAGCTGGTTCGGCCCTCAGACTTAAAAGGAACGGTTCCCTCCGTCGGGTCAGCCCACGGGGATCCGCGTCCGCGTCCCCCAGCCCGCCCGCAGGTGTAACCGGGCTTCTTTACGGGCAGCCTGGCCGAATCAGCACAGCTGGTTTGGCCCTCGGACTTAAAAGGAACGGTTCCCTCCGTCGGGTCAGCCCACGGGGATCCGCGTCCGCGTCCCCCAGCCCGCCCGCAGGTGTAACCGGGCTTCTTTACGGGCAGCCTGGCCGAATCAGCACAGCTGGTTCGGCCCTCGGACTTAAAAGGAACGGTTCTCTCCGTTGGGTCAGCCCACGAGGATCCGCGTCCGCGTCCCCCGGAGAGAATACGCGAACAGTAGTCCTCGACGGTACGGCGTTGCCGGTTCTGACCCCGAACCTGGTGCGGAGCTCCCCGCCGGGGAAAACCGGTACCACCGCAAGGGAGTGCCTGGTATTCCAGAACCGAAGCGCCCGGGGAGTGCCCGGTGACCCGGCGCCTCGAGATCAAGCGGTAGGAAGGACTCTACAGGTAAGCGTAAGTCCCCGAAGCCTCCGGTTAACCCCGCCCAGCGGGAGAAACGCGCTTCTGGTCGGGCGGCCTGGCCGAACCAGCCCGGCTGGTGCGGCCTTCGGGTCAGAAGGAACGGTTCCCGCTGTCGGGTCAGCCCACGGGAACCGCATCCTCGGCACCCAGAGCCTTGGGCCGACGAGAGTCCCCGCTGAACCAGCGTTGCTTGCGCTAACCCAGGCCCCTGGTGCGGACGTCCCCGCAGATGAAATCCAGGTCCTCGGCTGACGGAGAAGAGCGCTCCCTGACGGAGGACTCCGTCTATAGGAGAGTGGTTAGCCTTTGCAGAAGACACCACAGGTACCGGAACCTGCAACTACGGATGTAGTTTCCTGGAAGTCAAGCCTTTTTGAGGATCATGCAGACTCCTTACAACCTAAGATGTCCCTAGCACTTCCTCTAACCCGAGGTCTAGTCCTAGAGCAAGATTATGTCGGCAAGGTAGTGGCCAGCACTGCCGGGGTCCCCCAACCTTTAAGGGGGGGTCAGCAGGACATCCTTAGTCAAGGCGTTTTCAGACAGTAGAGCCTCTTCAGCCCCAGTCTGGTTCTCGCCAGCAGGAGCCTCCATGATGGAGAAAATGTCGAGGGACTTAGTAAACGTCCCCTCTTGGCTGGACTGGTGGGCTTATTCTTTGGGAGGTGTACAAGCCTCCTTTGACCCCGAGGACCCTGTCCAGCAAGGCCTTCAACCCTTAGGTTATTGACATATCAGTCTCTCACACTAACAGCTAACTGGGTGTTCTGGAAGCAAGACACTGTTTTGGCGAAAGTGTCTTGGAAGGCACCAGACAGGGAGACGCGACCCATTCGCAGCTTTCCCTTGTGGGGAGAGTCTCTGTTTCCTCAGAAGGAACTAGAAACCATAATGGAGAAGGTCTTGAAATAGAAGGAGACTAACGTCCCCAGACCTACGACTCCTAGGAGACCACCCTATAAGAGGTCTGTCTCGGATAGTGCCGCGACACCCCAAGCATCTACCAGCACTACGAGGAGAGAAGCCCCCCTCTTCCTCCTGGTCCGCAACGCCTCAGCCCCTCCGCAGGGGAGCTCCAGCGCCCTCTAGCTCCTTCAGGTCGGGTTACCCTGCCTCTAGGGGAGACAGATCAGGCCGCCCCTCTAGAAGATAAGAGTGGGAGGCCCCCTATCCCCACCCAACCCTTGGGTTGGAGGACGACTCAGACGTCATTGGCAAGCATAGAGGGCTCAAGGAGCGGAACCTTGGACAGTGTCCTTACTAAAGAAGGGCTACGGACTTCCATTCCTAACGGAACCACCCACGCTTTTTCCGGCCAACCGGATAGAATGGCTAGATCCCAAAGACCCGTTAAAGAGGACCGCCCTTCAAGAGGAGGTGTCGTCCATGTTAGAGAAGGGTATCATGGAAGAAGTTCTTCTCCCAGGGCCAGGTGTCTACAGTCGCCTATTCCTGGTGGAAAAAGCGACCGGGGGGTGGAGACCAGTTATAGATCTGTCAGCTCTCAACAGGTTCGTCAAAAAGACGGACTTCTAAATGGACACGCAGAATTCAGTCCTGCTGTCCTTGAGGGAGAAAGATTGTAGGATGACCATCGACCCCAAGGAAGCATACTTCCAGATTCCGGTCCACAACTCGGGTCGGAAGTTCCTCCGGGTGAAATAGGGTTGCCAGATCCTGCAATTCAGGACCCCTTTTTCTTTGGTCTGTCAACAACGCCCCAAGTGTTCGCGAGAGTCCCCACGGCTGTCGCAGTGGGGGCGCACGAACGAGGCATACGCCTTATCAGATACCTGGACGGCTGGGGGCTTCTTCCCGCCTCAAAGGTCCTCTTGGAGGGACAAGGGAGAAGTCTCCTCCAGTTTTGCAAGGATCTGGGGAACTGAATCAACCCGAAGTAGTCAAATCTATCCCCTTCCACCGGAATGAACTACTGGGGAATAACATTAGACTTTTTTCGGGGAGAATTTTTCCCTTCGGAGAATAAGATATGCAACCTCAGGCTCATTAGTCAGCCGTTCCTGTCAGAACACCCCAGGAGGGCGGAAGACGGGCAGAGGCTGATAGGTCACCTGGTCTCTCTGGAGAACCTAGTTCCCCAAGGGAGGGTAAGGCTCAGACCCGTCCAATGGAATCTCAGGAACCTCTGGTGACAGACGGGTTCGCAGCAGGTGCTAATCCCAGTCATTCCAGACACGAGACCCTCCCTAGAATGGTGGCATTGCCAGTCGAACTCACTAAAGGGGACGTCCTTCGGGACCGGCCCTCCCGAGTTACTACTGTTCACAGACGACTCCAACCAGAGATGGGGAGCCCTTCCCCTCGACGAAACGGCACGAGAGACCTGGTTGGAAGGGGAGAGGCAACTCCACACAAGGTCCTGGAGTTGGAAGCAGTCCAGAAGGCGTGCCTACACTTCGCAAGTCTGCTAAAGGGGAACACCGTGGCGTGGATGAGCGACAACGCCACGGTAGTGGCATACATAAAGAAGCAGGGTACTGGTAATCGAAGGAGTTGTGCGATCTCACCATAGAGAATCTAGATTGAGTGGAAGAAAATCAAGGGGTGATGTTAGCAAGGTTCATTCCCGGGAAGTAAAACGTTCCGGCCGACGGCCTCAGCAGAATGGGCCACATAGTAGGGGCAGAATGGTCCCTTCTCCCAGGAATAGCCAAGCTCATCATTCAACGGCGGGGTTCCCCGGTGGTTGACCGCCTTGCAACAACCTCAACGCCCAGCTCCCAGTCTATTGCTCCCCTGTACCAGACCCGAAAGCTTCCTTAGAAGACTCTTTTCAGCACAAGTTGGACAATCTGGATGTGTACGCCTTTCCCCCTTTTCACGCTGATAAGACAAGTGCTCAGCAGAGTAAAGGCGGCTCGAAACCTACAGATGACTTTGGTAGCGCCCTGGTGGCTGGACAGAGAGAGTGGTTCGCGGATCTAAAAGACCTATCGAGTCAACCGCCGTGGCCTCTGTCCGTCAGGTCAGACCTTCTGCACCAGCCTCACTTTCTCAAGCTCCACGGCAGGCCTCTCTCCCTACGTCTTCACGCCTGAAGACTAAGAGCGGCTCCTGAAGAAAGAAAGATATTCTTCCTCCACGGCTAAGAGAATGTCTCTATTCCTAAGAAGTCGCCAACCGCGGTCTTCCGGACAAAATGGACCTCCGTCGCGAAGTGGTGCGCTGAGAGGCCCATTAGACCTCTTAAGGCCTCTGTCCTAGACATGGCAGAGTTTCTGGTGTTTCTCAAGGACAAAGCGGAGATGTCAATCCCAGCCATAAAAAGGGGTTCGGGCTGCCTTAGGCCAAGTCTTCCTCCTGAAGGGCATCGTCCTGGGGGCCTCGAGACACATAGCGATGCTTGTCAAAAGCTTCGAGCAGTCTTACCCCCCTCAGGCGGGAAAGGTGCCCCAGTGGGACTTAGGCAAGGTCCGGAAGATGATGTGTCGCTCCCACTTTGAACACTTGAAAGATATCGTGAATAAAGATCTCACCCTCAAGGCCGTCTTCTTGCTGGCCTTGGCGTCCGATAAGAGAGTGGGAGAGATACATGGTTTGTCATTCGACTTCTCTCACTCCGACCAGGTATCAGGAACCTCTTCGTTTCCACAGGTGTTTATAGGAAGCAATTTTCCGAGAACATCATTTCCTGCTGGCTGAGACAAGTCATCGCTAGAACCTATGAAGAGGATAAAATGGCAGTGCCAGGCACTCCCCGGACCCATGACATCAGGGGTCTGAGCACCCCCTTGCCCTTTGAGAGAAACATGGCGGTGAGGCAGATCCTACAGACAGGCACTTGGTCGCACCAGTCAACCTTTACTGCCCACTACCTCAAGGGTTATTCAAGGAAATCCTTGGACGGGTTCTCCATTGGGACAGTCATGTCCGCCCTCCGGGCTGTGTAGCGGTAAGGCCAGAGGCTGTACCCAACGATGAACACATTCTTCGCGACTACATCCGAAGGAAATCGTCAGAAGAATCTTTTAAGAGGTAAAGTCTTAGGTAATAGCGTAAGGTTGCGCAGTTACCCTCACTCCCGTACTCTGATAGGCCCCCGCATTCCATAGCCCTCTAGGCCCTACGGGCCGAGTCAAGTGTCAGGATAGCACTCCCGCCTCCTAAAGTATAAGTCGCCTAAAGAAAGTAATTCGAGGTAAGTTTCGTGTTGGAACAAATCAAAAATTTCAAGTAATTTTTATTTTTCCTAACATACTTACCGAGAATTACTTTCGGGTAATGGCCCTCCCTTCCGTCCCCGAGTGCCATCCTTCCATTGCCAAGTTGGGCTATACGACGAACTTAATGAGGAGAATGGCCCAGAGAAGCAGTGACCTGCCCTAATCCTGCCCTCGGGGCGCATCCTTTGGCGGCGGGGGTAGGCCTATAGGGAGAACAGAGTGGGGGATAACTGCGCCAAAAACCTTGGTCGAGAAAGAGGTCACCAAGTGACTCTCCTAAAGAAAGTAATTCTCGGTAAGTATGTTAGGAAAAATAAAAATTACTTAAAATTTTTTATATTGATTATTATATTCTTTTATGCATTCAACATAACGAATGCCTTAACTAACACCCGTTATTTTTTCTGAAGAGAATTCAATAGCTAAAGGGATCAACTGAATCAGGTTTCCTTTGGCAAATTTATGCTTGATTATAATATAAACAACGATAAAACCAATTGGAAGCTCCTCTTGAAAGAAGAAAAGTTATAGGTTCTAGGGAAAACAGAAGCAAGATAGAGATTTTCTAAAGATGATTACCAAAAGATTTTTTCTTTTTATGGAAGACCACTAAAACGACAATATAGCACCAAGGTTGAAATGTAATGACTTCTAAAATCAAATGGCATCATCATTCTCAAAATCAGTCTTCTTCCACATCTGAGTATAACAGTGCAGCCAATGAATAGGTAACTGCTAAACAGCCGATGTACGTTGTTATAACAAAGTCATTTTACTAGACAGGAAGCTTTTCCAAATGTAATTTGTGTCGGTGGATTCTTTAGCACTGAAACTTTCCATAATATTTTCAAAAAGTTCCTCCATTTGAATTCCAACACTATTGAAAATATTTCAAAATACTTCCCAATACTTGAAATTGTATTTTTCAATAGAACTACATCAAGGACATGATTGTCCCGCTATATGAATCAGTCGGCTTCGCTGACAACGCCTCTGACCATCTGCTGACGCAGTTCAAGAGAAAGACTGCCTTGACTTGGGCCTGCAAGCTCGGGCACCAGGAATGTCTCGACAGCGCCTCTGCTTTCTTCCAACAGTGGATGGAGGACCCTCAAAACAATAAGTAAGACACTGAATCAATAATCAATTGGTTTTAATCTTCTGTTCGTATTTGTCATTATATCGTTAATAATTAAATAAATAAGATTCATTTGTCCAGTAAATGTCTTTTAGCTTGGAGAGATTACAGAATTAGAAACCCTTTGTAAAGCAGATTCAAAAGCATTGCAAATCGTACTTATAAGAATATATTACTGAAAATCATGGATATAATTGTTATATCATTTATTTGCGACATCATAACAAAAACTTCAAGTTAAAGAAAATACAGTAGGTGACGACCGTTAAAATCCACACATATCTGATATTAGTTTTAACATAACGTAGGGATATCTTTACAAAAAGTAGTTTAGCTTAATGAAACGATTAACACTACCTTAAATATAGAACAAAGTATGCAATTGTATGTGCAACCGAAATCTATTTCTAAATCCCTTAAAGAGTCTGGTTTCTAATTCAATATAAGGTGCAAATGTAACACTTTCCAGTAACAAACAAAAATTCAATTAGCATGGCTTTCGTGGCCACTGATTACAGTCAGCGAGATTTTAATCACAGTAATAGAATATATCACTATTTCAG
>NC_090728.1:166353340-166363340 GCF_036898095.1 Palaemon carinicauda | reverse complement strand
GCCTGGATGGACAACAATTACCAAAACATTGTAGATTGGCTCGAGAGTCAAGGGTATAATTCGAAAGTGAGCAATGTTTAGGCGGTTAAGAAATTCTAGTATTATATGAAATTTAATGTTTTTTCAGCCATTTTTTAAAAACTATGTGAGCGATGAGAATTCAGTCTTGTATCATTGATGATTTCCTAGTGACATTATCATCGATATTGACATCATTCCAGAATGATTATCGCCTTGTGGTTTTTCTACCTGGTTTTTCAGGAACTGAAAGCAATTTCAATTAATTTAAGTCATCCGTTATTATTCTTATTGTCTTCACCCAACATAGTTCTCATAAGCTCTTGACTTTTTCTATAAATCCTAAAAAAATATGTTCTTTGTTCAAGAAAATGATTTGTCCAAGCGTATTTATTTCATTAGCTCATGGAGCTGTAACTTATATTCATTTAGAGCACTGCAAAGTAAAAGTAATTACGAAAAAAAACCAACTGTTATTATTTATCTCTAATACAGATTTTTTCTTTTCAGTTAAGTCATTGGTTGATTTAAATCCCTACGCCCATATATATATATATATATATATATATATATATATATATATATATATATATATATATATATATATATATATATATGTGGTGTGTGTGTGTGTATATTATATATATATATATATATAATATATATATGTATATATATATATACACACACACACTTATATATATATATATATATATATATATATATATATATATATATATATATATATATGTGTTATATATATATATATAATATATATATTATATATATATATATATATATATATATATATATAATTTAAAAACTTACCATCTAAATAGCATCGCATCTTGATTATATCTCGTTGGCAGAATTCTATATTAGAGATATGAGATTATTTACAATTTTTATCACTTCAGCCATAACGATGCGAATCACTTTGACATGTCAGTCGCAAAACGTAATACTTGGAGCAATTCACAGCTGTTTTAATTTGTTCCTAGAACCACCAATAGTGTTGTATTTTCTTATTATATACACTTATAAGCTATGATTACTTCTAAAACACGGCAAACTATGGATTTAATCAAAGACGCCTACGAAGGAGGCTAACTTAAGTAACTGGTTGTTATGGAAGCCATTTTCATTGATTCTTATAAATGAAAAATACCCGCATTTTTTATTCCATTATTCTCTTAAGCACAACAATTAAATACAAAGAAAATAGATAACACGACAAACTGCAAGCTGTGCTCACTCCTTTCAGTCCCCTTGTATATATGTACAAAGACAAATTTCCAGTAAGATATTCTAATTAGCTGTAGATCTCGTTTTTTACATTTTAACTTAAATGCCATATTTTTTCTAATGTTAACATTATAAAAATGTTTTTTTCCTTTATGTAAAAAAAAAATAATACAATGTACTTAACTGTTACAGAAATGTGAGTCGCGTGGACTGTAAATAAATGTATTAATATTATTATACTTTCGTTTCATGTTCTTGATACCTATATTTTCCTTCTTTGCTCTTTGCATAGAGTAAGATTATTCTAATACTCCAGGAGGTTTATTAGAAGACGAAATAGATAAGGAAGGAAAATCTAGTAGCATTACAAAGTATAAATAACACCAACAAAATAACAAAGACAAGAACTCCCATTCCACCGTCAGGTTATGAATATCATTCTACAATCTGGTCACAGCTAGAATGTGGCGTGAAGTTGAACACTAACAAAACTCTAAGTATGATTGTAAGTAAATATTCTTCTGTTGATTGCCCGGAGCTTTTCAACGGACGGAGGATTTTTGACAAAATGTCATAACCCCCAAGAAAGTAGGTCAAGGGACAGTGGCTCTTCAACGTCTAGACCTCTGCATTGATAATGCTTATTTAACTATATACAACTCCTTTAAAATTTTAGGTGTGATTCTTGATTGCAAAATTACTTTTGAGAAACACATTTGGTCTGTTTCTTCTACAATGGCACAAAAATTGGCTTATTGAGAAAGTTTTTGAAGATTTTCGGTGGTATGTCTATCCATAGATCCTTAGGTGTTTTAATTCTTTCATTCCATAGTATGTATATATGTATGTATATGTGTATATATATATATATATATATATATATATATATATATATATAACTATATATATATATATATACATATACAGTATATATGTATATATACATATATATATATACATATATATATATATATATATATATATATATATATATATATATATATATATATATGAGAGAGAGAGAGAGAGAGAGAGAGAGAGAGAGAGAGAGAGAGAGAGAGAGAGAGAGAGAGAGAGAGAGGAGGTGGCGTGTTACTTATCATGACTTAAATGATAACTAACTTGTTATAAACTTGGACACTACCCTATCCGGATAAAAAAACCTTGTAAATGAATAACCAATATTCGGCAGGCCCCAGACACGTCTAAAACACAAGCCGTGGTCAAATCATAGCCTTCGTTCGAGAATAATAAAAAATGTTACTTATTCAGTTTCAAGTATTATCGTTGAACATTCTTCATCCATTTCATTACAGTAACCAAGTTTTTAACACGCGAAAAATAATTTAAAATTTCAATTAACAAAGAGGGGAAGTATTGGACAAGGAAGATAAAATTACATTCACAATTCTACTCAGCCCATTCAAAGGTAAAATAACCATATCAGAATAATATCGAAAGTGGGGTTATCACAGACTATATACCACCTCACGAGCCACATTGTTTATGAGATTAACCAGTCATTTTTTTCTTTTAAAAAAGCTGGGTTTTAGAAAATATCATTTGACTCAATATACCATAATTTGTCGAACAAGTTGATTTTAGTATTGCATTTTCTTATTAGAGACTGTGTTGTAGAAAATTACATACCAAATAATATGATTAATTATGTTATTGTCAGGACTGATTGATTGTTGTAACGCCATTTATACAATCAACCCTAAGTGCAACTTAAGAAATGACAAAACTTAACCCTGTTTGGAAAAGCAGGATGCTATAAGCCCAGGGGCTCCAACAAGGAAAATAGCCCAGTGAGGTGAAAACTAGGAAAAATAAGATTTTTAAGAGTAGCTACATTAAAATAAATATCTACATAAATTATAAAAACTTTAACACAACAAGAGGAAGAAAAACAAGACAGAACAGCGAGCCCGAGTGTACCCTCAAGCAAGAAAACTGTAACCCAAGACAGTGGAGACCATGGTACACCCAGCAACAAAACCGGTGTCGCCTCGCCATACCTGACTTGGAGAGATCATGCCCTTCTTGCCCTGAAAGGTGGCCGACGTGTAAACAACCAAGACATCGTTTGATGGTTCGAATGTGAGGGGTAGAGAAATTACCAATAGCACTCAAAAAAATGCGATGATTAATGATACATATATATATATATATATATATATATATATATATATATATATATATATATATATATATTAGAGAGATAAAGAGGTCTTATCTCTTATTCCTATAAGAAATACAATCGTTTTCGATAATAGTGATCGAAAAGTATAATCACACTGATATATTTTAATTCCTTAATACATTTCTCTATAGAACATCCTAAAATACTGTGGGAACTGACTATTCCAATTAATATACGTCAGAACGATAGCCTTCGTTTGCATTATCCTAGCAGCTGCTCTCTCTCTCTCTCTCTCTCTCTCTCTCTCTCTCTCTCTCTCTCTCTCTCTCTCTCTCTCTCTCTCTCTCTACTACCTGTATCCATTAGTTAGATAAGGACACACTTTTTTATGTTATTTGGACGTGTCCAAGGATCACACAAAAACGATAACTATTTTGCAAGCTTGCGTTGGATTTGCATTTCTTTTGGGGGAAAATCCCAAGTTCCAAAGATGTTCAATAACTACCTAAAACACAAGCAAACCTAAACCACGTGCGATATTGCTTGATAATTACCTAAAAACACAAGCAAACCTAAACCACGTGTGATATTGCTTGATTTTTAGGCGATCCCTGGTCACGTGGTTTAATTTTTTGTTCTATCAAATCGCGATTTGGTATTGGATGGTTTGTTACTTCACTGAAAATCCCCCGACATATTCTCTTTTACTGAATCGTAACAGCAGTAAGGAACCGATGTATTATTTCATATCATGAACGCTCATAGCGATTAGTGGCTCTTAACCTTTTTTCAATGCATGCTCTCTTTTCAAATCAGCATAAAATTCTTGCACCGTTGAAGTGTTGAAATACAAGAGAAAAAACGCGTAAACGCTATGATATAAAGTGGATCTGATGTGTATTTAAATGAAAAATTGCCTCTAGGACAAATGCTGTATTATTGTTTTCACAGGAAAAAAAAATAAACCTGCGAATAAAACTAAATATTTTTGTTCTAATTATTCATATTCCTATGGTTAGGAACCGACCACACACCTCTTAAGGGAATAGGCACCTATGTTTGAGAAACATCGAGCGAAGTCAATCATAACTTTGTTGATACCATTGTCATGAATTGTGGCTATTAAGTATTGCTGTCCGTCCATCTGCTATTTAGGTTTTGTTTTCGGTTCAGCTTGTAAAGATTAAAGCTATTTGTAAGTCATATATGACTCATCACACTCCGACCATTAACAATCCAATTATTGAAAATGATATCCCTAAATACGAACACTTTGTTACTTTGGACAATTTTGACAAGGGAAATTTTAGTTTTGCAATAATATTGTAAATTCGCAGTAGAAACCTATATATAATCGGAAGAAATAAGTCAATAATTTTGATGTTACACTTTTCTTGCATGTTGGTTTAGTTTTGAAAGGCCGGCGACCACAAAATTTGTTGGTTATCGATTCTTTGGACAATTAGCATGAATATCTAAAACCAGCCCAAGCCACATCTTTAGCCTGGACTATACAGGTATATGTTACCCAAAACAAATGTTACACGCCAAGTTTTGTAACCGATGTTTTTATTAGTCATCATGGCTATAAATTAGCAATTGTAATATTTAATTATTCTAGACTGAGAAGACACTATAGGATATCCTAATCTAGTATAGGATTTGCATATATGTCAAAACTTAGTTGAGTTACCAGCAATAGTTTTTTAAACATCGCCATCATTTCAATTGGAAGCATTTTATGCCATATTGCATGTAAAAATTAATAAATGAATAGCAATTTGATTTATTTCATTGAATCATTGATATTAATTGTTATCTATAAGGGTATTACCATCATCATCATCACATCATCTTCATCACTTCACAAATGTTGATAAGCAAACCTCGTAAAGCCATACATTAAGGTCACTCAATTACCACCTCTCCACCACGATCTTTAACCACCACCTGATTATATCCCCATCCCCACATGTTCGAGGTTTAAAGGTCTCGTAGTTATGATAAGATCCATATATATATATATATATATATATATATATATATATATATATATATATATATATATATATATGTGTGTGTGTGTGTGTGTGTGTGTGTGTGTGTGTACATATCTAGATTTTTTTTTCAGCCTGGCTCTGCCCACACATCTTCCCAAGCCTAAATAGTATTACCTATTACCTATTTCTTTGGCATAAATTGAACACAATGATTAAACTTTTGATCCAACTCTATCCCAAAAGCATACAGATCACTATGGTGAATGATTTCAAATCGATTTGTTTACAACAGGATCAGACCAGATTATATCAGAAAACCTTCCGTAATAGATTCACTTATTATGAATCGTGTTCAAATAATAATTCTAAATTTATATCATTATGCTGAATCTACTGAATGTCATTTATTTCTATATTCTAATGATACCACAGCATAGAATGGATTCAATTTGCTCTATTTCTAAATCAACGGTAGAAATGAAATATTTTACATTCATTATTTTTGTCTCGCAATACCGAGTATACTCGATATATGAATTTTATAAAATTTAAAGAAAGCTTTTACGGAACAATAAATATTTTCAAACAGCTAACTTCCACCTCCATTCAACAAAAACTATGGACACTTCAGGATTAGAAATATCTATGAAACATTAAATAGTTGACTATTTACACGGAAATGGTAAGATAGTTACCCTGTAGAATAAATGCATGACAATCAACAAAGAGGCAACAGTGGGACATGTGTTTTTTTTTTTTTTTTTTTTTTTTTTTTTTTGTCTGTATCGATACACGATTTCCATTAACATCTATGGTGTACTAAACCTAATAACGCATTTCAGAATCGTCCCTGCCTAGCTGTCTACTGGATGGGTATTCGATCCCCGATCAAGCTCGATTGTTTCTAGTATTGACTGCAACCTCACAAACCTTTTAAGTAGTTTAGGGGAGCTTATAGGTGTACCTGTTGAGTCATGAGCAACCATGTATATATATATATATATATATATATATATATATATATATATATATATATATATATATATATATATACATATATATATACATATATATATATATATATATATATATATATATATATATATACATATATATATATATATATATATATATATATATGTGTGTGTGTGTGTGTGTGTGTGTGAATATATAAACCATTGGTAGAAACATAACATATACACATAGTAACATCCATCGCCTTCGAAAAATATTTAGAAAGTAATAATTCCATTGGGAAAATCATGTGAATATTACATCATTATTGATTATCTAAAATAACTTCTTCAGAAAAGTACTGGTGAAATGCGTTTTTCCGAGACGTATTTTCTGTTTCGAATGGCTCTGATATGGATACGTACCGAAAATGGGTTGTTTTAAATCTCAAACCTGAAAAAATAAGTCGAGGCCTTCGGTTATTTTAATGCGGTTTACGGAAAACGTCAATTACCCTTCGCCCGAGTTCGATCGCCGAGTGCGCTGCAGGCGTTACTTAATAATGAAAGTAATAAATTATAGTATTAATCATCTTTTCATCTTCCTATTCAGTCTCTTAACTTTTCCTTTAAATTGCAAATCCGAGCGTTGAACGACTTCAGAACTTTCAGACTCAAATCCATAAATCAAATCATGTAGTTTATTACTATTACTATTATTATTATCATTATCATAATTATCATTATCATTAATATTATTATTATTATTATTATTATTATTATATATTATGATGATGATGATGATGATGGGTTTATTGAAACGAAAGAAGAGTTTTTACGCGAGTCCTAAACTGCTTCGGAAGAAAATCTTCCCGGATCTTCGAATGGCTTCAGAAGAAATGGCCATAGACTTAGCATGAAATTCTGAATGACCCTAGAACAAAATCTCTGTACGGCTTGGGAAGAAAACTTTCTCGGATTTCCAAATGCCTTCAGAAGAAACAGCCGTAGACTTAAGCATGGAGTTCGGAATGACTCCAGAACAGATTCTTCCTGGAGCTCCCTGATCGGCACCTTAAGAAAATTTTCCGGGTTCTTTAAAAGGCTTCTGAAGACATGGCCGTAAACTTAGCATGGAGTCCTGAATGACTCCAGAACATCTTCACGGAGCAGTTCCGAACGTCTCCGCCCCGAGATTCGAATGACTTCTGAAGACCTGATCTCTTTTTTTCAAACTAAGCATGCAACGCAGTGAACATTGTTAAGGCTATTTTTGGAACAGGAAGCTGTCTGTGAGAACTGTATATTACAACTACAGGAGCAACAGGAGGCTCTTCGGAACACCTTTATCTACAGCTGGTTTTGGTGGTTGCTGCAGAAGTTGTCGAGCTTTGAAGAACATAATATACGCGCCTTGAATGATCCTTTGCTTGGGCTTTTGGAGACTATTGGAACTAAGGAAATAAGGACGGAGACAGAATGGTTCAACTGAACGGTGAGTGACCTATGGTTCTTCAACAGCATAGTCCCAAAATTCGACATTGAAGAAAGGACATATCTAGATCGTATTGGTAAATATATTGTGTTGCTCATCATTTGCTTTAGCGTGATGACGTATGCAGAGAAAATTTATAGCATTCCTGTCTTTACTCATCGCCCTGATGGATAAAGACATGGATGCCATCGATTTCTCTGAGGAATCTGACGAAATGAAGACACACGGCACTGAAATCCCTCTTGAAATCTAGAAGGCAACTGACGAACTAGGCAAGAATACGATGAAATCAGGAAGGAAATTGACGAACTAAGGAAACTGGAAGATGAAATATCAAAGGAAACCAAAAACCTAAAGATCATGAAAAACTAGAACAGAAAGAAGAGAACAGCAACGAAGAGCCTTTAAACGAAGACGTAAAATAGCCTTTAATAGTAGAGGTAAGTCACCTTATAATAAAGGTAAAAAAGACCCTAATACGAGAAATAAGGTACCCCAAAATATAGGTAAAAAAAAAACCCTTAATGCTAGAAATAAGGCACCTCAAAATAGAGGTAAAAACCCTTAATGCTAGAAATAAGGCACCTCAAAATAGAGGTTAAAACCCTTAATGCTAGAAATAAGGCACCTCAAAATAGAGGTAAAAGAGCCTCTAATACAACAAGTAATGGACCGCTAAATCAAGGTAAAAAAAGCCCTTAATGATATAGATAAGGCTCCTAAAATAGAAGTCAAAGAGCCTCTAATGCTATAAATAAGGCACCTAAAACTAGAGGTCAAAGAGCCTATAATGCTAGAAGTAATGCACCTCAAAATCGAGGTAAAAAAAGCCCCTAATGCTATAAATAAGGCACCTAAAGATAGAGGTTAAAGAGCCTCTAATACTAGAAGAAATGCACCTCAAAATCGAGGTAAAAAAAACCCTAATGCTATAAATAAGGCACCTAAAGATAGAGGTCAAAGAGCCTCTAATGCTAGAAGAAATGCACCTCAAAATCGAGGTAAAAATGCCCCTAATGCCATAAATAAGGCACCTAAAAAGAGAGGTCAAAGAGCCTCTAATGCTAGAAGTAATGCACCTCAAAATCGAGGTCAAAAAGCCCTTAATGCTATAAATAAGGCACCTAAAGATAGAGGTCAAAGAGCCTCTAATGCTAGAAGAAATGCACCTGAAAATCGAGGTAAAAAAAACCCCTAATGCTATAAATAAGGCACCTAAAAAGAGAGGTCAAAGAGCCTCTAATGCTAGAAGTAATATACCTCAAAATCGAGGTAAAAAAAGACCTTAATGCTATAAACAAGGCACCTAAAAATAGAGGTCAAAGAGCCTCTAAAGCTACAAGTAATGCACCTCAAAATCAAGGTAAAAAAGCCCCTAATGCTATAAATAAGGCACCTAAAAATAGAGGTCAAAGAGCCACTAATGCTACAAGTAATGGACCTCAAAATTGAGATAAAAAAGCCCCTAATGCTATATATAAGGCTCCTGAAAATAGAGGTAAAAAAGCTCATAATGCTATAAATAAGGCACCAAAAAAAAAGAGGTCAAAGAGCCTCTAATGTTAGAAGTAATGCACCTCAAAATCGAGGTAAAAAAGCCCCTAAAGAGAGGTCAAAGAGCCTCTAATGCTATATATAAGGCTCCTAAAGATAGAGGTAAAAAAAAGCCCCTAATGCTATAAATAAGGCACCTAAAAATAGATGTCAAAGAGCCTCTAATGCTAGAATAATGCACCTTAAAATCGAGGTAAAAAAAGACTCTAACACTAGAGATAAGGCACCTTGAAATACAGATAAAAAAAACTCTAATGCTAGAGATAAGGCACCTTGAAATACAGGTAAAAAAAACCCTCTGATGCTAGAGATAAGGCACCTAAAAATAGAAGTAAAAAACTCCTAATGTTAGAGACAAGGCACTTCAAAATATAGGTCAAAATGCCACTAATGCTAGAGATAAGGCACCTCAAAATAATGTCAAAAAGCCCCTAATGCTAGTGGCTAGAGATAATGCATCTCAAAATCAGAGGTCAAAAGCCCCTAATGCTAGAGATAAGGCACCTAAAAATAGAGGTCATCTTCTTCTTTGTCTGCATCTTTTCCCACTTTTATGTGGTGTCGATGTTTCTGGCCAGCGTTCTCCATC
>NC_090728.1:166338340-166350840 GCF_036898095.1 Palaemon carinicauda | reverse complement strand
ATATTAAATTTTATCAATGGGGGTATTACCATCATCATCATCACTTCATAAATATTAATAAGCAAACCTCGTAAAGCCATACATTAAGATCACCCAATTGCCACCTCTCCACCATCTTTAACCCCCACCTGGTTATATCCTTCTACCCCCATCCCCACATGTTTGAGGTTTAAAGGTCTCACAGTTATGATGAGATCCTTCTGGTGAAAGTTTTTCAGTAAATGAAAAACAAAATACTAAGATGACAAGATTGCTTTCCAGGTGTTTAAAATTGTATAAAAACTATAAATAACGAAGTAAATATGCGAAAGACATTGAACAAATATCGAGAGTAATGGATTTCTTCAAGATATTACCGGGGGAACACTTTTAAGGTATTGGACATCAGGACATGAAACGACAAATAAAATCGTAATAATACGAATACTCAATGCTAAAGAAATATTTCCTTTTGCCTTGGGAAGGGTGAAGCCAGCTAGACTCGCACCTTTGAGCATTGAGCAATCGTCATCAGGGAAGGGGGTTCGCTTGGAAGTGAGCGACTTGTCCAGATAATTTGATTGATTAGGAGTTTTTTGACATGCTGACATCTAAGGTTATTGACGCCGAACCAGATAATTTGAGTAAACAATGTGTTGATAGCTTAATCTGTTATACCCTACATCCTATATACCACATCATCACATATAATAATACACCAATGAACTTTCATTGCATGTCATTTCACATATTTTATTTTCACCAATCACTTCTGAAACAATATAGATTATGTTATCTGATGATGTATTTTAAATCTCCAACCTTAAACTAATATAATTGATATACCAAATAATACTATTTTCTCTACGAGGGCCGGAGCCAAGTAGCCTGTGACAAAAGCTGACACCAACCACACCGAGCTACGTGGCTCATGATCAAAATCAAAGGAAAACACTGAAATCAACAACTAAACCTTTAAACCTCATTACCTTCGAAATTTTGAACAAAGGCCACTTATTAATGATTGGTGACCCAATAGGTGCTATTGTAGCCCCTACATATAATACGTATGCCACAGTGTGTAATTATGTGGAGAGAGAGAGAGAGAGGGAGAGAGAGAGAGAGAGAGAGAGAGAGAGAGAGAGAGAGAGAGAGAGAGGAGAGAGAGAGAGAGAGAGAGAGGGGGGGGGAATTGCATAAGAAAATGCAAACGAGGGATATTTCCGTGTTATGAATATTAATATGAATAGTCAGTTCCAATATTATTCAAGAAAATTTTATATAGAAATAGGATAGGAAAATTCACATAAAAAGTTATGATAAAATCTTTTGATGAATTAGTTTCGAAATAATATTAGATTACATTTCTTAAAAGAATAAAAAAAAGTTCTCTCTCTTTATCGCATTTCTTTGAGTGATATCGGTAATTTCCCTCCTCCTCACATTCGAACCATCCTAACGATGTCTCAGTTGTTTAACATCGACCACCTTTCAGGGCAAGAGGGGCATGATCTCTCCAAGTCAGGTCTGGCCAGGCGACACCGATTTTGTTGCTGGGTGTACAGAGGCCATGGCACTACCCAAGACTAGAGAATAATGGTTTGATTTTGGAGTGTCCTACTCCTAGAAGAGCTGCTGGACATAGCATCTTAACTAAAGGAAAGTGGCCACTGAACAATTACAGTGCAGACTGTAATCCCTTGGGTGAAGAAGAATCGTTTGGTAATCTCAGTGTTGTCAGGTGTATGAGGACAGAGGAGAATATGTAAAGAATAGGCCCGATTATTCAGTGAGTGTGTGTGTAGGAAAGGAAAATGGACCGTAACCAGAGAGAAGGATCCAATGTAGTACTGTCTGGCCAGTTTGACACCATAACTCTCTAGGGGTAGTATCTCAACGGGTGGATGGTGTCCTGGTCAACCTACTACCTACTAGCTGTCTATTAAAGCCAGAACAGAGTTTAAACTAGAAAGGCAACATTTGTCAAGCAAATACAGCATATTTCACCCCATCTCCCTCCCCATACAATCATGGACTGCCCCATATTAAGCTTTTCAAAAAATGGATCCCCAATAGATTTACCATCACAACATCACCCTACACCTAAAGTAGTATTTTCGGAAATACGCATTTTTAGTTTAAAAAATGGCTGAACCCCCCCCCCCCTCCCCAAGAAATCATTCCGAATTGGTGTAAGCAAAGATTGTCAATAAAGTTCTGTGGGCATATGTTATAGGCATTTCATTACCAAATTTCAGGTCATATGATTTAAATACCATGGAAATAGGAGAAAAGAAAATGCACTTAAAAATAGCGCAAAATCACTAAGATTAATCATTTTTAAGTGATGTATACGAAATACGTGACTTACATCAGGTGGACATTTACCTCAAGCGAAATCTAAGGTCATTGGGTGTAAATAGGAGGGCACAGAAGTCGAAAATGTACGTTTTCGCTCTAAAAATAAACAAAAACTGTAAAATTAACCATTTTGAACAAGCGTATGTCAAATATGTTGATGACTTCCTATTGTTATTTATCTAGGGCACTTCCGTACCAATTTTCAGGTCATTCGGTTATAATAACAGGGCACAGGAGACCAAAATATAAATTTTTGTCTGAAAATTGCAAAAAAAATCAATAAAATTATTTTAAAGGTATGTATAACAAATTAGAAAAGGCACCTGGGTATTTGCCCACTTGACCTTTGTGCTAAATTTAAGGTCATTTAGCCTAGAAATAACTGAGATGAATCGATTTGAAGATTTGACAGGAGGAGAAGAAGAAACATCGGGAAATATAAGTAAGTGCAATAACCCTTCAAGTTATCAGAACCGGACGTCCAAAATATCTAGGAGAATTGCTACATATCATGCCGCCAACAAATCACGTCGACGCGTTAATAGTTACAGATGGTTCCAAATGATTGGAACCAAGATTTATGTCTACTGTAAGTTCTAGGGCTTTCAAATATGCGGCCCCAAGCCATGGTCAAATCATTGATGCACAGGCTTCGTTCGACAACAATAAAAATATTACATAAGATATCCGAAAGACTGAAGATACAAAGGCTCTTAAGAAGCTGAAGACTTTCTTGTTTTGTAAGTGCTTCGGTAATGTGGATTTGACAATAGACTCGCATTACGATGTGTGATACGCTGGATACCTAAGAATGTATACGATAAATTGATGTTGTAGGTCCTGTAGTGTAGGGCACAGGGTTTCCCTGTGATGAGATCAGAAAAAATTAGAGTAAGATGTAGGCCTACCTCTACTGTAGGGTCTAACCTAGAGTTTTCAAATATGCGGCCCCAAAACTATATAACTAGCTCCCTGTAGACATCCGAAGGACTGAAGATATCAAGGTTTTTAAAGAAGAAACTGAAGATGCTTGTTTTTAAAGTGATTCGATAAAGTGGACATGACAATTCAACGCGGTATTCGCTGCGTGATACTCTTAATACCCAAGAAAGTACATGACAAACAACACTTGTAGGTCCTGTGGTGTACGTAGGGTTACCATGTGTGATAGGACCAGGAAAACAACCCAAGTAAAGTATATACTATAGTACAAATTCATTGTTATTAATTAGTCTTTTCTTGCACTAAAATAGCACGAAGCCCCTTAACAGTTGAATACCCCCAGCCAATCTGATAAACCTAAAAACTATAAATCAATATTTCATAATTAGCTTTGTTTAGCTGAATTTTTTACCAAACCTGTATCGATGTGTATTCTACCGTAAAGTTTCATGTGGATGCATGATACCAATTCTGAAAATATGTATCCTCCTATGCTTAAAATCTTGCAATTCAATCACAGAAATTAGTTTACTAATAACCCCCTGGCATTACACTATTAAGGGTTTACAGAAACGAAAACTTTATGGATTCTCCCCCCCCCCCCCCCCCAAGATTTACAAAACTCTAATAGGGTTGATTATTCTTGGCAAAAACATTAGGCCTTGTCAGCAAATAAATTTTGTTTTTGTTAACTTTTGTTGCAAAATTCAACGACTTCTTTTGTAATATGATACAATTGACAGTTTCGGTATACACCTTGCATTTAGACTTGATAGACAAAAGGTTATGATAAGTCCAGTTCACAGTAAGTCTACTTTTTACAAAGCTACTAAGATGAAGTAACTTTAACGCCGTTAACACACCGAAGCCCAGGATTTTATCAGTTATGTAAACCCAAAACCTGCAAATAGGTCTTGTATAAACAGAATAATCATCGATATTTACAAGAATGACTCTAGGGCTCTTCTCCCTCGCCCAACATAAACTCTGCTTCATTATCATTTTAGTTGTATGTACTCGGGACCAGTGTTTCCAGATTATTGACTCCGAGCGCTTCAAAGGAACGTTATCCAGAACGTAACTTTTAAACATCGAGTTTCCCTCGAAATCCTTATTGGCCTGTCTTCTGAATCTGCTGACATGAATATGAGCATTTAGGTTGTTTTTGTGCTTAAATGTAAGTAAAACCTATAGGAATTCCTGTTTTTTTTTTTTTTAATGAAAAGGACATTCAAATTGCCTAAACTTATTATTCGGCAAGGACCGAATTTCGGAGTTAAAAGTATTTTTATATTTTTTAGATAAAAAACGATTCTGACTTTTACCTCTATCATATAAGAGCAAAATAACGGCAGAGATCCTCTGGACAACACAGCATAACCGGAGTATTTGAGTGTGGGAAGCAGAAAAACTAGCAATACGGGGATCCATATAAATCTAGTACTAGGCCGTTACGTCCTTTTGTGACCCGGGAAGCGTGCGCCGTATCATTTCAAAAACTTGAATAAACCTACTGAATATTAAAGTTAACAATAATTGATCAGATCTTACGAGTTAAATAACTCGCCTACGCTTAAAATTTCATGCAATAATAGGCATCCGGAAAAGTTGTGAATGAAAAAAAAAAATCCCGTGAATAAGGCAAGTGTGACACTAGACACAATGAAATTAGAGGGATGGAACGATTGCGTGGAGCTGCCAGTGACAAATATTTTATCGAAATTACGGAAATATAGTCCCAAATCTACGTTAACGCTTTACCAACCTATACAACTTTTCGAGATAACCTACTTTTGTTCCGGGACATTTTCGGGTATGTCAGGGGGTTTGGCTGATCTGGACACCGCAACTACAGTGTATTTACCGAAGTGTACGTGGATTAGGTTAGGAAGATTACCTTTTCATATGACTAACCTAATCTAATCCTAAATATTCATGCAGAGCAACTGTAACTTGGTTATTTAGCCCTTATCAGAAACCGCTCTCACGGTTCTCATTATGGGTTCTCACCGTCCCAGTGAGAGATTAGCAAATTAGCAATGAGCATTATCAAACCTTGGAGTCAAGACGTATTATAGGTATAAACATATCAGTAAATTTCCGAGTCTAAATATGTTAGCGTAAGGAGATGAATCAGTGAATAGAGTGGTTATCACTTTGGCCATGCTTACAGGTTTAAAGGCAACCCTTGAATGGCAAAGGTAAGGATCACCGACAATGCCCTTGATTCTAAACATACATACATATGATCAGCGCCCAAGCCACCTCTCCACCAGGGCCAGGCAATGACGGCTGATGACTCAATAGATAGACCTATGGGCTCCCCAAAACGCCACATCCTTAGTTCACAAGAATGGTGAGGTTGCAGACACTACAAAAAACTATCGAGCTTGAGCTTGACTCGAACCCCACCCAGTCCGGCAGATCGCCAAGCAGTTAATTAATAAAGACGATAGGTTGATGGGAAAGAACTGGTGGTGGTGTTCCAAGGTATTGGGGGTGGGGAGGATAGGGATAGCATGGTTCTCGTGATGGAACGTTGTTTGACAGTGGACGCGCTGAATTTCCTACGGTAGGGGAAAATTTTGTATATGCTGAAGACAATGTTCTTGAATTTGCATTAGATAGGGCACCCAATAACAAAATTGAAACTAAAACGCACACGTTATAGGTAGAAGTATGCCGGACATACATAGGCCTACAGATCATATAGCTATATCGTATGAATGTTCCTTTATGAAATAATTATTACAAGTCTGGTGATGTAAAAATAGAATATCTATAAAGATAGGCAAGGAACTTAGTTAATCTCGTATTTCAACTTACCTGTTAAAACGCGGTTTGCAAAACTTGACAGTCAGGTTAGGCGTGTGACACAATATTTTCAACTGCAGGTTTTTCCTAGACACTTAAAGATAAAATATTCTATATTGCAAAAAACAATTAAATTTCAATTAAAAATTCTTCACACGTTACAATAAGACACGATAGTAATTCCTCTGCAACCTTTTTTTTTCAACGGTTATAACGGTTGACCTTCACCCACATCTATCACAGAAACACTGAGTGTTTACATTTTTTAAGTGCTCTTCTACGCTATAATTTCTCACTCGGTAGCGGTCAAAACAAAAACTAAAATGAATAATATTGCATGCACTAACAATTGAGAAGAATTCAAAGTATGTTGTTAGATATACTGTTTAGGAAAAAATAATAGTTATTTTCATTACAAAATTGACGGAAAAATTTTAAAGTTAGTCTTTTCAATCGAGATTTCCCGCTAAGTAGCTTGCGCCGGTACTTGCTGGGGTAAAACGGTTAAACATCGAGAGATGATTGACTCTACTGTGTTGATCAGTTCAAAGCAGAAAACTTATTATAATCCTTGACTTGAATTAAGGGAAATTGGACCGTCAAGAATAGAAGGGAAAGCCTTGATCAAGCAGACTAGAGCGAAAATTGTCAATGCA
Organism: Palaemon carinicauda; assembly: GCF_036898095.1. NCBI lineage: Eukaryota > Metazoa > Arthropoda > Malacostraca > Decapoda > Palaemonidae > Palaemon > Palaemon carinicauda. The sequence continues at coordinate 166,344,088 of NC_090728.1, read as the reverse complement.
ATAGAGGTAAGTTGTAGTTATTTCGTAATTAGGAATGGCTAGCTCTCTCTAGACCTATAGGTCATACGATTATCAAATTTCGATTGTGATTAAATGTTTGTGCTAAAATCAATTAAAATTCGATATGAAAATATTAAGTTTAAAGTACTTATAGAGTTTTGTTGATTGGAAGACACCCAAGAGATCGTTGTAGTCGCTGGAATAAAGGAATTTCGACTTGCCAGTTTAACTTAGGGCAGTTTATACATTTTATCTGTTGTGAGTTACTTTCCTCGGTGGAATGTTTCCCGAAGATTTCACACACACACACACACACACACACACACACACATATATATATATATATATATATATATATATATATATATATATATATATATATATATATATATATATATGTGTGTGTGTGTGTGTGTGTGTGTGTGTGTGTATGTGTGTTGTTGTTGTTGTTGTGTGTGTGTGTGCACGTGTGTGAAATGTTCAGGGAAACATTCCACCAAGGACCTCAAAAAAATAGCCTTTTCTGCATTTCCCGAAAATGATTGTTATTCTATGATTGACAAAGAAATCAAAATAATAACTGTAACGTCATCGTGGGCTTCTGAAATTTCAGGTGTACAAACAAAAACAGGAACATCGTTTCAAGGTGAATCCGGATAATTGGGTCCAGAATCAAACGCGGAAGTCGGTCTCGAACAAAAAGAAAAAAAAATGGCCTAATTTTGGCATAAATTACTTTTTGATTGATCCGTCGGGATAACTTGAACAAAATAGATGGATTCAAGACAAAGTTAACCAGTTCCATATCTTTACCTGTCCAGATCTTAAGTTTTTATAGTTTATATATGAAAGATGTATTAAAATGCTGTTACTGTTCTTAAAATTTTTCATTTTAATTGTACATTATTTCTCTTCAAGTTTATTTATTTCTTTGTTTCCTTTCCTCATTGGCCTATTTTTTCCTTGTTGGGACCCTTAGGCTTATAGTATCCTACTTTTCCAAATGGGTTATAACTTAGCTAATAATAATAATAATAATAATAATAATAATAATAATAATAATAATAATAATAATAATAGTCAAGTCTGTCTTGCCTCGAAGGGTGATTTCACAATTCTTTAAACATTCCTTATTGGCTGATTCAAACCGAGGCCCTTTACGTCAATAGGCGTTTGAGATGATGATGGTTGGCTGATTCACAGTTGAAGAATTTCGTTGAATGACTTTATTCCTTTCACTAATAATAAAAAGAATGTCACTAATCTTTACTATCATATTTTTTTTTTTCATAAAACCATATGAAGAAAATCCAGTAAAACTTTTAAAACACCCAGTTAGTATGTAATGTATGATGTTTAGATTCCTAACGTTAAACATCCCTCTCTTTGAAATAACATAAAGAGCCTCGTCACTGATATTTCTAAATGCTTTGACACTCCCAGTAACCTACTCACTTTACACAAAGAATAAGTTATTGAAATAAAGAAATAAATACTGATATTTAGGATGAAAACGCTAAAGCGTGTTTCTGTTGTGCAAATGACATTAGTTTTATCTTTGCTTTGAACGACAAGGATATAAATATGAGGACAGTATTCGTACTGCGACATTCTCCAGTCTCTTTACCCATGAATGAAAGTATGGGCTATATCATGGGTAATCCCCGTATCACTAACAACAATACTGCTCCCTTCCCATCCCCATGCTCCCGGGAACCAGACGTTCAAAAGAAACACTACTACGTCTCGTACACAGAAGCTATTTTTCTCCACTAGGTCATCAAAATCAAGATAACTCTACGCATACCTTATGGCTCCCCAACTCTTTTAGGATCCTCAAAGCATCTCTTTCAAGCGATACTGTTTCTAAGATTAAAACATAGAACATAGAAAATACATTGAAACCACACAGTTACACCAATCGGATGACGTAGTGAGCTACCAAATGACGTCATTTTCCCGAACCTCGACTGTGTGACTATTATTCTGCCAAGGGACTTTCCCCTTTCAGCCTCTTGGAGGCGTTCTCTATAGAACCCCAATATCTCAGATGGAAGTTTCTTCCGAAAATATGAAATTAACATTTATCGTAAATTGATAAGTGCAAAAAAGAGTTGTATAAACTAAAAGTCGTAACTTATAAGTGACTTGATTTTATATGAAAATTAAAAGCGAAGATTTTTGTTTAAATGGTTTCACTTCGCTTCTTGGTAACCATGAGAAAGTTTCTTTCGTTATATTCATTATGGTATTTCTATGGGCATGGAACTTAAACTTATACCTGTATTCATGATAGTTTTGTAATTATACATAGTCTAAGGCTCCCATTGGTAAAAGAAAATATTGAAACTTTTTCAGAGAGAGAGAGAGAGAGAGAGAGAGAGAGAGAGAGAGAGAGAGAGAGAGAGAGAGAGACGTATTTCCCAAAGTTAAAAGGACGTGATTTATTTGGCAAAAATGCCAAAATCGCAATAAACCTAATCAGTTAAAATTTTTGTCACTTTTGATCAATGAGGGTCTTTTTGGGAATAAGAAATAAGAATATTATTTGGTAATCCTGCCATTATTACTGAAATTAACGAAATGTTTAGATGTATATGTAAGAGAGACATACAGGTACATTGTTTACGTAACAGTCACACACACACACACACACACACACAAACACGTTGGGTGGCGTACAACTAGCTGTAGTTCAAGAAAGGAAATTCTCTCTCTCTCTCTCTCTCTCTCTCTCTCTCTCTCTCTCTCTCTCTCTCTCTCTCTCTCTCTCTCTCCTTAAATAATAATAACTACTATTTTGAACCACAGACATCCTATAGGACGATGTTGTTACTTTATCTGGTCCCCACAAGAACACTCTTTCTTGCCCTTTATCCGAATGTACTATAATAAAAAAAAAAATTAAAAAAAAATACAATCAATTTCTTGTCCTTTATCCAATTGTAATGTATAACTTTGCCTCTTAAAACGGCGATTAATTATTTTCATCAGTTATCAGACTTGGACCCCACTCTAAGCGTTTTTTTTTTTTTTTTTTACGTGCACAAAATATTGTAAAGTAGGCCTATGCAGTGACACATCGCAATTCTGGAATCACACATAACTTCCATTCTGGATTCCTACATGATTTCAATTCTGGAATCACACATAATTTCCATTATGGACTCCTACATGATTTCAATTCTGGAATCACACATAACTTCCATTATGGATTCCTACATGATTTCAATTCTGGAATCACATAATTTCCATTATGGTCTCCTACATGATTTCAATTCTGGAATCACACAATTTCCATTCTGGAATCACACATGATTTCAATTCTGGAATCACACAATTTCCATTCTGGAATCACACATGATTTCAATTCTGGAATCACACAATTTCCATTCTGGAATCACACATGATTTCAATTCTGGAATCACACATAATTTCCATTATGGACTCCTACATGATTTCAATTCTGGAATCACACAATTTCCATTCTGGAATCATACATGATTTCAATTCTGGAATCGCACATAATTTCCATTCTGGAATCACACATGATTTCAATTTTGGAATCACACAATTTCCATTCTGGAATCACACATGATTTCAATTCTGGAATCGCACATAATTTTCATTCTGGAATCACACATGATTTAACTTTTGGAATCACCCAATTTCCATTCTGGAATCACACATGATTTCAATTCTGGAATCACCCAGTTTCCATTCTGGAATCACACATGATTTCAATTCTGGAATCACCCAATTTCCATTCTGGAATTACACATGATTTCAATTCTGGAATCGCACATAATTTCCATTCTGGAATCACACATGATTTCAATTTTGGAATTACCCAATTTCCATTCTGGAATCACACATGATTTCAATTCTGGAATCGCACATAATTTCAATTCTGGAATCACACAATTTCCATTCTGGAATCATACATGGTTTATAGGTGGCTCGATAAGCTTCTATTTTTAGCCAGAGTTGATGTCAAGGCGACAATTACGTCACATCGGGAAACTCCTTTCTACTTCTGACAGGTCCTGGCCTGACCATCGACGTCAGAATCTTCAGAACGTAGAATTCTTTTCCTAGTCCTCTATTGCTTGAACTGTTTATTCCTTTCACTTTTCCTTTTGAGCTTCCAAATTTGTGAATGTTTTATTAGAAGCAGCTGTTTCTTCTTTGCAGTTTTTCTGAAAGTTTGCTCTGATAGTCCTTTTCCAGCTCAACTGTTTCTTCATTTAATTTTTCACTTTGAGCTTCCAAATTCGTGACAGTTTTATTAGAAACAGCTGTTTCTTCTTTGCAGTTTTTCAATAACTGCTCTTTTTTTAGAAAATACGTTTTGATAGGCCTTTTCCAGCTTAGCTTTTTCTTCTTTGCAGCTTTTCAATAGCTACTTTTTCTCAGAAAATTCGTTTTAATAGGCCTTATACTGTTTCATTTGAGAGGCACGTTTGTCATTGCCTATCACTATGAAGAAGCTTGATTTGTTCAGCCCTGCCCCGTCACGGTCTCTTCACCATTAGAGTAAAAGGAAAGCTACCATTGATGTTAGTGACAATAGATTTGTAAAGAAAGTAATAACTTTACTCTTAAGGACTATTGTGATATCTAAGCTTATTCCAAACGATAGATTATTAGTATTCCCGGTAGGTCCCTTATTAAGGTTCTATCACAAGCTGATATTGTCTGGCATCTTTTATTGCATTCTAAAGTCCAAGTTTATCTGGAGTAGATAGTTTATATATTACCTTATTTCCTTTCCTCCCTAAGCTATTTTTCCCTTTTGGAGCCATTAGGCTTATAGTATCTTGAATTTCCAATTAGGGTTATAGCCTAGCTTATAATAATAATAATAATAATAATAATAATAATAATAATAATAATAATAATAGTGGTAGAAAGAATTGAAAATATCCATCATACTTAGTAAACAGCAGTTAAATATAAGCACTTTTTTTTTTTTTTTTTTCTCAGAGATTAGCCTATAGGTAGGCTACATTCCTAATCGACGGCAATATAACCTAAATCTGCTCAATAAAAACATGATTATCTTGTCATTCTGGCGCTTGTTGATTATATATTACAGTGCTCTAGGAAGAAATAATTTTCTCATTACTGCTGTAGATTTTAAAATAGGCAAAGGCTATAACAAAAAGGCCAGTCTTTATGAGTTAAATCTACAGAAAGCTTGCAATTGCATCGAAAATGAAGTGTTCTAGTTGGGAAGTTGATTTTGGGAATTGGGTTGAGTTCAGAGATGGCACAGGAAATAGACACAAAATAGACATATAGCGCGAATTCACCGAGGCCCTGTGCATCCTGTGAGTGCCAGAGGATTAAGATAAGATAAGCTGATAAACTTATTACGAAATAGATAGCATTAAGCATGTTGTTATTATTATTATTATTATTATTATTATTATTATTATTATTATTACTTGCTAAGCTACAACACTAGTTGGAAAAGTAGGATGCTATAAGCACAAGGGGCTCCAACAGGAAAAATATCCCAGTGAGGAAAGGAAACAAGGAAAATTAAATATTTTAGGAACAGTAACAATATCAAGAAAATATATTTCCTATATAAACTATAAAAAATTTAAAACAAATAATAGGAAGAGAAATGGTATAGAATAATGTGCAGGGGTATACCCTCAAGCAAGAGAACTCTAACCCAAGACAGTGGAAGGCCATGGTCAGAGATTATGGCACTACCCAAGAATAGAGCCAATGGTT
>NC_090728.1:166330840-166333340 GCF_036898095.1 Palaemon carinicauda | reverse complement strand
CAGCTACATTAGATTATTTCGACATTAGTCTTGTTCAAGTCACCGATGAAAGAAAAAGTACTTTCAGATATGGTTCGATGTAAAAGGATAATAAAATCACCATACATGAGTTATGCCGGCCTAAATGACATTCAGAGAGAGAGAGAGAGAGAGAGAGAGAGAGAGAGAGAGAGAGAGAGAGAGAGAGAGAGAGAGAGAGATTCGGCCTGAATACGTCGTTTTTAATATATTTGTAGTACGTTGGTCGAAATTCGCCCGTAACTTTTTGAGTTAGGTTGGTGACAAAGAAACAGACAAAGGTAAAAACATGACCTCCTTGGCGGAGGTAATAATAATAATAATAATAATAATAATAATAATAATAATAATAATAATAATAATAATTGGACCAAAACGTAAATTTTGAGAGTTCTGACGAGGTGAATATTGGCCCGCGCACTGAGACCTTTTATAATTTGGAATTGCAAGATATTTCTTTGGATTTATTAAAAGTAATTAGTTCTTCTTACCTTCTAAATTCCTGGAATTTATCCATTTATTCAAACCTACCGAAATCTTGCAACCCTTCAGGAAACAACATTATTACTTCCTATTACTTCCATTCTTGCCTGTTTGTCTTTCAACAGTTCCAACTCTTAGTGAGATAAAGATTCACTTCACGAACATCATGGCTCTAGAAAATTGAACTTATAATGTTTCTCAAGATAATATTTATTTTAAAATTGAGTTTTATGTAAGTGGGGGATATAAACTCGACGCTATATATACTGTATATACACATATATTATACGCACACACACACACACACACACACACATATATATATATATATATATATATATATATATATATATATATATATATATATATATATATATATGATAAATTTTGCCCGCTGGAAGGGGGGAGCCCCGCCCTGCCAGCAGGAAGGGGGGAGCCCTGCCCTGCTAGCGGGAAAGGGGGGAGCCCCGCCCTGCCAGCGGGAAGGGGGGAGCCCCGCCCTGCCAGCGGGAAGTCGGGGAGCCCCACCCTGCCAGCAGGAAGGGGGGAGCCCCGCCCTGCCAGCGGGAAGCGGGGAGCCCCCGCCCTGCCAGCAGGAAGGGGGGAGCCCCGCCCTACCAGCAGGAAGGGGGAAGCCCCGCCCTGCCAGCGGGAAGGGGGAAGCCCCGCCCTGCCTGCGGGAAGGGGGAGCCCCGCCCTGCTAGCGGGAAGGGGGGAGCCCCGCCCTGCCAGCAGGAAGGGGGAAGCCCTGCCCTGCCAGCGGGAAGGGGGGAGCCCCGCCCTGCTAGCGGGAAGCAGGGAGCCCCGCCCTGCCAACGGGAAGTGGTGAGTCCCGCCCTGCCAGCGGGAGGGGGGAGCCCTGCCCTGCCAGCGAGAGGGGGGGAGCCCCGCCCTGCCAGCGGGAGGGGGGAGCCCCGCCCTGCCAGCGGGAAGGGGGAGCCCCGCCCTACCAGCGGGAAGGGGGGAGCCCCGCCCTGCCAGCGGGAAGGGGGGAGCCCCGCCCGGCCAGCGGGAAGGGGGGAACCCCGCCCTGCCAGCGGGAAGGGGGGAGCCCCGCCCTGCCAGCGGGAAGGGGAGAGCCCCGCCCTGCCAGCGGGAAGGGGGGAGCCCCGCCCTGCCAGCGGGAAGGGGGGAGCCCCGCCCTGCCAACAGGAAGGGGTGAGTCCCGCCCTGCCAGCGGGAAGGGGGAGCCCTGCCCTGCCAGCGGGAAGGGGGGAGCCCCGCCCTGCCAGCGGGAAGGGGGAGCCCCGCCCTGCCAGCGGGAAGGGGGGAGCCCCGCCCTGCCAGCGGGAAGGGGGGAGCCCCGCCCTGCCAGCAGGAAGGGGGGAGCCCCGCCCTGCCAGCAGGAAGGGGGAGCCCCTCCTGGCTAGCAGGAGGGGGGCCAGCCCCGCCCAGCAAACAATAGAGAGTTCCTGTATCTGGCTTATTTTTAAAAAAACACGAAGGGTGGAATCAGGAAGGCAGTCATGAAAAGCAAAACAAGAATCTTGAAGACTTCTCTCTCTCCATGAGGAAGAAGAAGTCTTCAAGATACTTGTTTTGAAGACTTCTTCTTCTTCATGGAGAGAAAGAAGAAGTCTTTGAGATTCTTGTTTTGATGTCTTCTTTCTTCTAAGAAGAAAGGGATCAACGTCTAGTCTAGTGGAATCAGGAGGGCAGTCATGAAAAGCAAAACAAGAATCTTGAAGAATTCTTCTTTCTCTCCATGAGGAAGAAGAAGTCTTCAAGATTCTTGTTTTGAAGACTTCTTCTTCCTCATGGAGAGAAAGAAGTCTTCAAGATTCTTGTTTTGAAGATTTCTTCCTTCTAAGACGAAAGGGATCAATGACAAGTGGAATCAGGAAGGCAGTCATGAAAAGCAAAACAAGAGTCTTGAAGACTTCTTTCTCTCCTTGAGGAAGAAGAAGTCTTCAATATTCTTGCTTTGAAGATTTCTTCTTCCTCATGGAGAGAAAGAAGAAGTCTTCAAGATTATTCTTGTATTGAAGACTTCTTTCTT
>NC_090728.1:166300840-166325840 GCF_036898095.1 Palaemon carinicauda | reverse complement strand
ATTTTATAAAAAAGATAGCTACTTAGAAGTAAATATAAGGAAACCTAGTCCCACAGCACATCCGGACTAGAAATTGAAAACATCCTGCGTCTCCGTGGGGATCAAAGTCCCTGTAGCTCACAGGGCGTCACTGGACCAAAACTAGCCCTGCTAGAAAAGTCGTTGAAGCCGGGGAACTTTAGCCATTTAGCCAACCGGAAGCTAAATGGGTTGCCACAGGACAAAATATGATGTAAGTGTTAGTTCTTCTACTATCGGTAGTTTTCCCTTTGGAATGCAAAGACCTCAAGTACTGCCATTGGAAACTGGTGTGTCGAGGAACTTTTGTGTCCTGGTACAGAGGCAATGCAAACACTTCGAACAATTCATGCTTTTCGAATATATATACAAATTAAATATCTATATCTATGTCACCACAAATACATTGCCTAAAGGTTTAACGGACCATCATGAGTGGCAGAGGCAAGCGGCAGGTCACTACGGACTTACACAATGTCCTCGAGACCAATTATATACAATAATGAACGACAAAAAAGTCCCCTTTACACATCAGTTAAGATCAGAGAAGACCAAGCAATGGCTGCTGATTGTTCAGCAGGTAGGTATATTGCCCCCTAATCCCTCATACCTCACAAGGACAGGAGGGTTGTGGACATTAATGCAAACTAGTGTGTCCTAAGTGGTAGCCTACGCAAACTCGGAACTTTCAGATTGCGAGCTCAGACATTTTCATACACTAATGATGATAAACATACTGGATAGAGCTGTGGTGCCTATTGAACACGTCCCTTTCTGGTGATCAAAGGACTTGGGTTCGAGTCCCATTCAAGCTCGATAGTTTCATCAGTGTCTGAAACCTCACCATCCTTGTGAGCTAAGGATGAGGGGTTTGGGGGAGCCTATAAATCTACTTGCCGAGTCATCAGCAGCCATCTCCTGGCCTTCCCTGGACCTAGCTTGGGTAGAGATGGGTTTTGGGAGCTGCTGATCATATATATGCTGATGGTAGTGGGTTGGCCAGGGCACCAGCCACCCGTTGAGATACTACCGCTAGAGAGCTATGGGTCCTCTGACTGGCCCAGTACTACCTGGATCCTTTTCTCTGGTTACGGATTATTTTCCTTGTGCCTACACATAAACCGAATAGTCTGGCCTATTTTCTATAAAAAAACCTCCTCTGTCCTCATACGCTTGACAACACTAAAATTACCAAACAATTCTTCTTCGCTCATGGAGTTAACTACTGTAATGTAATTGTTCAGTGGCTACTTTTCTCTTGGTAAGAGTAGAGGAGACTCTTTAGCTATGGTAAGCAACTCTTCCAGGAGAAGGACACTCCAAGATCAAACCATTGTTTTCTGGTCTTGGACAGTGCCATAACCTCTGTACCATGATCTTTCACTGTCTTAGGGGTAATGTTCTCTCACTTGAGGGTACACTCGGGCACAGCACACTATTCTATCTTATTTCTCTTCCTCTTGTTTTTTAAAGTTTTTATAGTTTATATATGAAATATTTTCTTTTAATGCTGTTTCTGTTCTTAAAATATTTTATTTTAATTGTTGATTACGTTTCTTGTAGTTTCCTTATTTCCTTTCCTCACTGGGCTATTTTCCCTCTTAGAGCCATTCTGCTTTTCCAGCTAGGGTTTTAGCTTAGCAAATAATAATAAAAATAATAATAATAATAATAATAATAATAATGATAATAATAATAATAATAATAATAATAATAATATATGGACAGTCTCGAGGGCATTGCCCTGCTAGGGCATTGTCACTGTCCCTTGCTTTAGCCATAATGAGTGGTAATAAAAGCCTTTAAAAAGGGCTTTTTATTTGAATGAAAACTGGAACACTGAACCTGAAGGTATTTCTTCTTAGATGAAAAATATTTTCGTTGAATGGAAATGAAATACATGCATGCGACTTTGATAACTTCCCACGCACGGCCTGGAAAGTTATGTGAACCACACGCCGAAGAAACACACAAGAGTTAGGTTTCCCATCTTCCCCTACCGTATTTCATTCATGAAATGAAAAATGAAACGGGGAACTGCAGACTCGAATTTATTTTGACTTCGCCATAACATCCGTCATGATACCGAGTCTTTGCCAAGAGCGTACTGACTAAAAGGTTCTCTTTATCCAAGAAACCTTATCTTTTATTTTCAACATCCTTAACGCATTGGGGATAAACTGGAAACTAAAAAAAAAGAAATAAAACAACTGGGCCAAAATCCTGTTTCTCTTTACATCTTCACTACAAAATCTGTGATGACGTCAAAGCTGATACCTAGAATCTAGTCAAGTCTTTTTAAATCCTTTTCCGTTTAGAACATTCCCCGTCTATAATACGCGTCTCAGGATGCATAAGGCGGGGAAAATGTTTATCGTTATTTTCACTGATCCCTTGAACGAGATACAAGTTTTAGTATTAGAAATGAATATAGAATTAATGAATATAAAAGAATTACATACATACATACATAGGCCTACATATAGTCAACTATTTTTCTAATGCATGTCAAAGAAATGATATTATGAATATAGTACCGTGGCTTATGGCTTTTTGTGCGGTGTATTTATAGTATTGAAATCCCTTTTTCTCGTGTAGCGAAAACTGGAATAACAATTTATGTTTTCAAGTTTTATCCTTTACTACTGTTAATTATCTGTTTACTTTAATTGTCTTTTGTTTTCTAGCGAATCCCATTTCGATTAGCTCTGCATTCCCTAGTCGTGGACTCTGTTTGGTCAAGTTGACCTTTGACAGTCATATTTCCCTAAATCAGGACCTTTGTTTTACTAAAGTACCCTTTGTGCTGATTCCAGTCTATAGTTAGGCGTTTTCAAGACTAGAATACAACAGCCACACACCATAATTGTCTTAGGGGCGAATGTAGTTCATTGAGACAGACAGAATTGAACCATGTTATTACTTGTCAAATCAATTTTCTTTATTGGGAAAATATTAATTCTCTTTGCCTGAAATATGAAAATAGGAAGTTAGTTTTATGCTAGAGAAGTAGGTAAGGATACAACTCCTAGGTTAGGTTAGATGGGAAACCTTAAGTTAGTTAGTGTTCTTGTATTTATTTCTCTTTTAAAATGTGTTTTTTCCGTCATAACTTTTGAAATTTTACCCCAGGTGTTTTGCAACCAACTGCAAAGGCTCTTCATCTCAAATGAGGAAAATTATTAATTTTTCCTATCTCTGTGTCGGTATAATCTTCATCACATTGGAAAGGTAAGTATCCCGGACTAATCTTATAATTTGTGTAAACTTCGGGTCAAATTCAATGAGTTTTGGGCTAAAACTCACGTTTTCAACATCAAATGGTGGATTATTTATAAATGAAACAACGTAAACAAAATATACAACTTTGCTTTCATATTCCTCTTTAGCTGTACTATCAATCATGTGTTTTCAAGGAATTTTATTGACCTTCCATACATGCTAAAAAAGTAGCGCACTTGTAAGCACTGCTCATTCTTTAGAAGGAATCATTTATTATATGAGAATATAAGTTCTCTGCATTTAGTGTATGATAGTTATAGTATGTGCTTTGATATTTACACTAGGTGTATGTTATGTGACTGAAAAAATGTAATTCTATTGATGCTTAGGTTATCAATATATACTTTATTCTCAATGAAAGTCTTGAGTACTTCCTTCGGTCAATGATTTCTTGCCTCTTGTAACTGAAATCATTTCAAATATTTCCTGCAGTTTTCATTTCAAATTACCAAATCTCATAATGCGTTTTTTTTCGCATTTCAACATTAACTTCGGAAGAATATTGTTAAAAATAAATTCATTTATTTCTTGTTCTATACACTGAACAATAAATCGCCGAGTCGAGCATATAGACAGTACGGCTGTGCTGCGCTGAACCTGCGCAATTTCCAAAGCAGTTACTAGTTGGCTGCGCATTCTACCAGTCCTTTCCTAGAGTTGTCGTCACTCGCCTAGGCGTCCATCCATGTCGGACTGATGAGCAGGTTGCACCATCTTAACTGCATCCATAAATCTTACTTGGTATTATATATTTTTAGTATACCTACTTCTTATTCTTAGGTATAATATTATTCCATATTTTGTTTTTTACTGAAGTTGCGTTTTACATAGATGTATTCAGTAATTTCAACTTGATAAAAGAGGTTTTCACAGAATAATTCTTAAGGACACCCTTATTAATATATATGTATATATATATATATATATATATATATATATATATATATATATATATATATATATATGTGTGTGTGTGTGTGTGCGTGTGTGTATGTATATACATAGATATATATAGATGTATATACATACATATATACATATATATGTATATATACATGTATACACACACACACACACACACATATATATATATATATATATATATATATATATATATATACAAATATTGCATGTGTGTAAGCAACGGTATGAATACACGAAAGTAGTATGGGCATGTAAAAGTGAATATTTAGTCTACGTAATTCTTAGTAAAATTCTGACTGGTCCCCTATACTCAAGAGATCCTGTTACAAAGTTTTTACTCGCAATTAACACACTGAAGTATTTTTCTCAGGATATCCTATCAAGAATTCAATTCCCCAAATGAATTAACTGAGACTCTCTTTCTTTCTTTTTTTCTTTTTCTTTCATCCACATTTCTGTCAGTCTATTTATATTCCCATCTATCTATCCCTTTATCGTTATTATCATTATCATCAATTGCCAAGCTACAACCCTAGATGGAAAAGCAGGATGCTATAAGGCCAGGGGGGCCCAACAGGGAAAATAGCCCAGTGAGGACAGGAAACAAGGGAAAATCAAATATTTTAAGAACGTTAACATAAAAATAAATATTCCTTTATAAACTATAAAAATTCTAACAAAACAATAGGAAGAAAAATAAGATAGAATAGTGTGCCCGAGTGTATAAAGTGAAAACTCTCTCTCTCTCTCTCTCTCTCTCTCTCTCTCTCTCTCTCTCTCTCTCTCTCTCTCTCTCTCTCTCTCTCTCTCTCTCGTGGGGGAATTCCCAGGCATTAATTCAAGAAGGAGATGTGAATAGCCTAAGGATTTCTCTTCTCCTTCATCCTCACTTTACCTGGTGTATCAACTAGTCTGAATTGTTCGGACGCAAGTGTATCACAAAAAGCAATAGTTGAAACGCTTTCCAATAAATCTTCCTTAACTTGGAGGAAATTGATGTAATGGTCTTGCTGAATCTTCTTCAAATCTAGGGGAAAAAAGAATGAATTTTTACAACTGAGAGCCATTACTTCCGTTTTTACGAGGGGAACTGTTTCAGAAACGAGAATCCGCACAAAAACGTAACTTTCGACCGACGATTACGTCAGGTTTTGGTCATTGACGTCATGGCACAACAAGATTGCATCACTTCCGCTTCTTCAATTTCTTTTGTTTCTTTTGCTCTTTGCAAGCAAAGAAGTAAAGACGAGTTCTGTCGTGAAGAACGTGAAATTTCTCCTTTTTTTTTCTTTTGTTACAAAACCTTTTTTCATTAGGGTTTTAAGTCTTTCATTTTTACAGTTAAGGTGATTATTAATAAAATGTTGGAGAGAATAAATTCGGGAAGAAATAATACAATACAAAAGTTTATTAATAGAAAAGTAAAGTGAATAAGAAATGGCTACAAATAGACACTTAAAATTTATTTAGGAAGTCTACGCTTCGTAAAATCGGTTAAGTTTTGAAAAAAAAAAAAAAAAAACTCTCAGATTCCGGTAAAATGACAGACATAATTTTCTGACCGAAAAACATAAACCTCTTTGTCTTTTAAAAAATTCTGCTTTCGAAAAAAAAAAAATTGCCTTGTGGTTAACATCGTGTCACACTCACACTTGGGAACTGTCTTATGAAGTGTGTATATTATACACACACACACACACACACACACACACACACACACACACACATATATATATATATATATATATATATATATATATATATATATATATATATATATATATATGTGTGTGTGTGTGTGTGTGTGTGTGTGTGTGTGTGTATGTGTGTATGTGTACAGATTTGTATACACAAGTCCGAGATTGGCCTGATGAGCCAAATCAATGCACATAGACGGCAGGAGTATTACAGTACCACGTCTGAGAACTATTCATACTACACTCAGCATCTATTGAAGAACTTTAAATGTCGTCATCGGCAATAAGTGACTGCTATGATTAAATAAATTAATATATATACACTGTATACCAATTTTTCATGCGTGTACGCATTTGTAGATCAAAGTAATTTAGTTAGAAATAGAAAATGACAGGGAAAAGAGGAAGCATTTTGAATTACATCCATCACATATTCCTAATTCCAATGGAGATATAAAGAGTGACGCAATAGTCTTCAATTATTGTAACAGCTTCATAGTTAAACACTGTTTTAACAATCCTTAAACAAATGTCAACATAATTGAATAAGACAGAAATTTGATTTGGCCTTTCATTATCACCACTGAAAGTTGGCAACCACGATGAGTCTCCTTTTCACCAAAGGGCTGTGGTGGCCTATTGGACTCGTTCCTGCCTGGCGATCTGCCGGACTTGGGTTCGAGTCCTGCTCGAGCTCGATAGTTTCTTGTAGTGTCTGGAACCTCACCATCCTTGTGAACTAAGGATGGATGACTTGGGGACGCCTATAGGTCTCCCTGCTAAAACATCAGCAGCCATTGCCTGGCCCTCCCTGGTCCTAACTTGGTGGAGAGAAGGCTTGGGCGCTGATATGTATATATGATCAGTCTCTAGGGCATTATCCTGCTAGCTAGGGCATTGGCAATGTCCCTTGCCTCTGTCATTCATGAGCGGCCTTTAAAAAACTGAAATCGATATTGACATCTAAATTGAAAAGTGAAAAAAAAAAAAAAAGAGAACAGACCCACCTGTTCTTCACGACCTGTGAATCGAGGAGATCTCCATCTCCGTGTCTTAAGTATGACCCTTTTTTTGACCTTGAGATTTGATTGTTCTTTCAATAAGAATACTTGGGAATCCATCATCATCTGTCAAGGAAATTACATGAATTTAGAGACTGGCCAGTTGGAAAAAGGTTTACCTCTAGTGAGTCCTTCTTGTGTATGCAAAGTTTTAAGATCACGTATCCAGAAGGAATTCTCATAAAGGGACACTTACGCCTTTTTTGAATGGCAATATATGAAAACTCTTTGTTTGGGAATTTATAATTATTACTAAAAAATTAAATCTTGAAGATCTTTTATTATATTAGATATATCATTTATAAGCGCATTTCCCCTTTGAATACACCTATTGTAAAATATCTAATCTATTTGTGTTTACGATTTATTCTTTGCGTTATAAAAAGGTCAATTATTCTTTAGTACGAGTGAGATAAAGACATCCTCTATAGTCTATAATATCGTTTGGCCAATCCTGAGGATAATGTAGTACTATACTTTCTGTACTTAAATAAAGTTTCTTGAAAGGGATCATTATAGTGAAGCTTCAAAGTTATAGCTGTTATTATAAGATTAACAATTTCTCTACTTTGTTCTTTCCTTCTGTTTACCTACGCATGTTTGTATTTACAGAATCACGTCCATCCATAGAAATACGCTTCTCGACGCCACATCCAAGTAAAATTATATTGTTTATTTTGCCTATAAATTAATATATCCATCAACCCGAAAGTTAGAAACCTTCAGATCAGATATCACATTATTATTATTATTATTATTATTATTATTATTATTATTATTATTATTATTATTATTATTATTATTATTATTATTAGCTAAGCTACAACACTAGTAGGAAAAGCAGGATGCTAAAGACCCAAGGACTCCAAAAAGGAAAAATACCCAAGTGAGGAAAAGAAATAAGTAAACTACAAGACAAGTAATGAACAATTAAAATAAAAGATCTTAAGAACAGGCTATTATATATATATATATATATATATATATATATATATGTATATATATATATATATATATATATATATATATATATATATATTTGTATATATATATATATATATATATATATACATTTTTTTTGCGTGCACTCGTAATTTCATATTAAACCTTCGCTTATGGGAGGATTTCTAGACAATAAAATGAATGATGATTGTGTTGATACATTCGTCCAAGTAATGTAATGATATCAAGCGTAAGAATGTGTTATTTTGATTAGAATAAACTCAAAATACAATTCATGATATGGGTAAACATGAATATATATATATATATATATATATATATATATATATATATATATGTATATATATATATATATATATATATATACATATATAAATATATATATATATATATATATATATATATAATATATATATATATATATATATATATATATATATATATTTATATATATATATATATATATATATATATATATATATATTTTATATATGTATATATATATATATATATATATATATATATATATATATATATATATTGAAATTCATGAACTAGCACGTAGAAAAAAATGACATAAGGACATAATTAATAGATACCGTTATTGAAATCTATGATAATTACAAACTAATGCATGGAACATCATTTATTATTGTTGTTGTTTCAGATTGTCGGGCTCTTGCAATTTTGCAAACCGCAAAGTTTATTCACAGACAAACCTGTCGTTCGTTCGTACGTTCGTTTAAGAACGCCTTGCCTATAGCGAGACAAGGGCTCTTGCATTGGGTCAGCCTGTAAGAACGAACAAACTTATCATATAGCCACTCCTTGCGGCCGGATAAGTATAAAATACTTGCATCTTAAAAGGTGCAGGATTTTATAATCCAGGTGCGTTCCTGCTCACCTGGTAAACGCTTGGAATATATCTTATGTACAGGTCCAAAAACATTTACATCATCTGAATTTAAAGCTTAGAATATTCATTATCAGATGTTAGTTTCTGTTATAAAGATAAATTTCTGTCGTTCTTAAAATGAATAAAATATCTTCAACGCCGTCTTGTATTTGTTTAGAGTTCGTTTTCATGTGTTTTGGTAACCAGATGTCGCTGTGAGACCCTGGGTAACAGTTCGTACGGAAAATTATGTAATAGCTAAGATGGGTCTAAACATTTCCTAAAAAATAAATTAATCCATTATATTAAAGATGTAATTATATAGAATCCTTATTACAGTATGTTATTAATAGGAATTATATGTACACAATGAAGAGAGAAAACTACCTTCTACGACTGTATTATGACAAAACCATAGGAAACCGATAGATTACGAAACTGGAGATTAAAAATAGTGGCTTGATATAAAGTTTTAAGAACAATTTACAAGTTTACAAACAATAAATCCGGAGTTTTTTACGATGTGATATATAGAAATAAGAACTCAGTATAAGAATGCAATAAATAGAACAAAAAATCTAACGCCTATAACGCTCAAATACCATTGTCTGATATAAAGATAATATGAGGACACTAAAAAATCAACCCATTGTGCTCTAGGCTTGGGTAGTGCCATAGCCTCTGTTCTATCTTATTTCTCTACCTCATGTTTTTTCTTTTTTTTTTTTTAAGTTTTCATAGTTTATATATGAATGATCCAATTTAATGTTGTTACTGTCCTTAGAATATATTTTCTTGTAGTTTATCTATCCCCTTGTTTCTTTTCCTCACTGGGCTATTTTTCCCATTTGGAGCCCTTGGGCTTATAGCACCTTGCTTCTCCAACTAGGGTTATATCTTAGCTTGTAATACTACTGCTACTACTACTACTACTACTACTACTACTAATAATAATAATAATAATAATAATAATACAAAGCTATAAGTAATAAAATCAATAGCACAAGTCGTTGAAAGCCCTGAAAGATCAGCAAACGTAAGTCGTTGGTAAATTACAAAGGTTACAGAGATGTGCTTGCATCGTATCCTAAGGCTAGAGAAAAAAAAAAAAAGTAGTCCTTCGGCATTCAACGTATCCTCCCAGCATGCGTTGTACGTACCAGGAATAGGAAAACTTCAGCAGAGGTTGGCAAGGATTCGCTAGCCGCCTCAGGGAGAAGAGTGATTGGGACTCTAAAAGATTGCCATCTAGGGCTTTCCGACAATCTCTTGATAAAGAAAATTAACGGTTTGAAATTATAATTTTCTTATGCTTCAGAATAGTCGTATCCAGGGTCCTTTAAATATATTCAAGTTGCTGTAGATATACTCAATGTATAATTAATGGGCCTTGGTCGTATCTTCTAATAAGTGAATTGCTTTTAAAGAAACAAAATATTAACCTACCCTCTTCATGCTCTGACAGCAGACTGAAATCTATAGATTATTCTAAATCATTTAAAAACTCACAGGAAAAGATCTATTAGTGACTACTATGTATCATTTGAATACATACAGCATCGTACAAGTAGATTTAAACTGACTAGTGACAACACACCACACGAAAATAAAAGCAATAAAAAACATTAAGAACATTAATTCGAAAGTATCAGGAAAGACACCCAAAGAACTGAAATTCTCTGCCAGCGGGTATGGCCTTAATTCTCAAATAATTCTGCCAAACGTCAAGATAGCTGACAAACAGATGGATCTTAGGGGAATTTATTGAAAGCACTTTATAAGGTATATACTTCATGTAAATTTTTTAATCCTCTTTTTTTTTTTTGGTGGTTACTAATCCAGTTTTACTTGTTTACAGCTACAACCAATAGTCGAATCTCTACCAATAATATTTGGGGTTCAATTAATAAAGAACAGCGTCCAGCTTTATCGAAATTTCCTCATTAGTTCTCAAGTAACTTTGCATTTCAGTACTTCAAGGAAGAGAGAGAGAGAGAGAGAGAGAGAGAGAGAGAGAGAGAGAGAGAGAGAGAGAGAGAGAGAGACCTTGATCAGAAGTGCGTCAGCCAGAACGTGGGATTAACATTTGGGGGATAGAATTCATGCCAATGAACCAAATGCCTACGCTTACACAGAGAGAGAGAGAGAGAGAGAGAGAGAGAGAGAGAGAGAGAGAGAGAGAGAGAGAGAGAGAGACCTTGATCAGAAGTGCGTCAGCCAGAACGTGGGATTAACATTTGGGGGATAGAATTCATGCCAATGAACCAAATGCCTACGCTTACACACAGAGAGAGAGAGAGAGAGAGAGAGAGAGAGAGAGAGAGAGAGAGAGAGAGAGAGAGACCTTGATCAGAAGTGCGTCAGCCAGAACATGGGATTAACATTTGGGGGATAGAAGTCATGCCAATGAACCAAATGCCTACGCTTACAGAGAGAGAGAGAGAGAGAGAGAGAGAGAGAGTGTGTGTGTGTGTACTGTAAGCGTAGGCATTTGGTTCAATGGCATGACTTCTATCCCCCAAATGTTAATCCCATGTTCTGGCTGACGCACTTCTGATCAAGGTCTCTCTCTCTCTCTCTCTCTCTCTCTCTCTCTCTCTCTCCTCTCTCTCTCTCTCTCTCTCTCTCTCTCTCTTATTTGTATTAACAACTGCAACAGATAGACGGTCTACTAAGATCAGACCCATTCATTTGTTTCAGTTACAAACCACGGCATTACATAATCCTTATTTCTTTAAGTTGAAGTTTTAAGAACCGATTAATATTCCAGGAGACCACTTCCTGTTGTTTCCGGAAGCTTCCAGAATTTCTGATATCATGTACATCCTCATTATTAATGAATAAGGAAATAAAACCTTTTTACGTCATCAAGCAAAACTAACAATAAGTAGAAAAGCACTCTGATAGTACAGCTTGCCTTAGCGTTAATTCGGTCGACCTTTTGCTCGACTTTGACCTTGGCCTTTGACATGGGACCTTTGAAAATATGAATCACTTCCACGTCTCAATATAACAATTAATCCCTAAAAGTTTCACTACTCTATGAGTAAAATTGCGGCCAGGAAGTTGTTCATAATCAAACAGACAAACGGGGGCAAAAACATAACTTCTTACCAACTTCGTTGGCAGAGGTAATAACAAACAAGGAGAAAATCTGAAAGAAGAGAACCACATTTTAGATAAATGTTATATAGAGGAAAAGAAATCGAATCCATTAGACATCATTTTCTCATTACGTTCGGGCACTGTCCTCATTTTCACAAAACATGACGTAAGGAAACTGCCACGCTTCAGTTTTTAGCCTCCAAGGTTAAGCGAGACAAAACCTGTAATTATGATGTTCTGCGCGATATGATTTCATGCGCATTCTCTCTTACGCATCTATGAATAAAAATGAATAAAAATGAAGAATTCTAGAGGGTCCGTAAAAAGACCGAGTTTACTGATCAGGTGTCCGCACCAGACTCCAGGAAATTACCGCACATTCAAATCACCCGATTCTGAACGGACTGATGTAATGCCAGGCAGGCTGTTAAACATCTCTCTCTCTCTCTCTCTCTCTCTCTCTCTCTCTCTCTCTCTCTCTCTCTCTCTCTCTATATATATATATATATATATATATATATATATATATATGTGTGTGTGTATATATATATATATATATATATATATATGTATGTGTGTGTATGTATATATATATATATATATATATATATATATATATATATATATAATATTTATATATATGTGTGTATGTATGAATGTACGTATATATATATATATATATATATATATATATATATATATATACCAAGGCACTTCCCACAATTTTTGGGGGGTAGCCGACATCAAACAAATTAAACAAAATAGGGGACGTCTCCTCCTCCCAGCCTGACAAGGGACTCAACCGAGTTCGGCTGGTACTGCTAGGGTGACACAGCCCACCGTCCCACATTATCCACCACAGATGAAGCGTCATAATGCTGAATCCCCTACTGCTGCTACCTCCATGGTCATCCAAGGCACCGGAGGAAGCAGCAGGGCCTACCGGAACTGCGTCACAATCGCTCGCCATTCATTCCTATTTCTAGCACGCTCTCTTGCCTCTCTCACATCTATCCTCCTATCACCCAGAGCTTCCTTCACTCCATCAATCCACCCAAACCTTGGCCTTCCTCTTGTACTGCTCCCATCAACTCTTGCATTCATCACCTTCTTTAGCAGACAGCCATTTTCCATTCTCTCAACATGGCCAAACCACCTCAACACATTCATATCCACTCTAGCTGCTAACTCATTTCTTACACCCGTTCTCACCCTCACTACTTCGTTTCTAACCCTATCTACTCGAGATACACCAGCCATACTCCTTAGACACTTCATCTCAAACACATTCAATTTCTGTCTCTCCATCACTTTCATTCCCCACAACTCCGATCCATACATCACAGTTGGTACAACCACTTTCTCATACAGAACCCTCTTTACATTCATGCCCAACCCTCTATTTTTTACTACTCCCTTAACTGCCCCCAACACTTTGCATCCTTCATTCACTCTCTGACTACATCTGCTTCCACTCAACCATTTGCTGCAGCAACAGACCCCAAGTACTTAAACTGATCCACCTCCTCAAGTAACTCTCCATTCAACATGACTTTCAACCTCGCACCACCTTCCCTTCTCGTACATCTCATAACCTTACTCTTACCCACATTAACTCTCAACTTCCTTCTCTCACACACCCTTCCAAATTCTGCCACTATTCGGCCAAGCTTCTCTTCCGCGTCTGCAACCAGTACAGTATCATCCACAAACAACAACTGATTTACCTCCCATTCATGGTCATTCTCGTCTACCAGTTTCAATCCTCGTCCAAGCAATCGAGCATTCACCTCTCTCACCACTCCATCAACATACAAGTTAAACAACCACGGTGATATCACACATCCCTGTCTCAGTCCCACTCTCACCGGAAACCAATCGCTCACTTCATTTCTTATCCTAACACATGCTTGACTACCTTTGTAGAAACTTTTCACTGCTTGCAACAACCTTCCACCAACTCCATATAACCTCATCACATTCCACATTGCTTCCCTATCAACTCTATCATACGCTTTCTCCAGATCTATAAACGCAACATACACATCCTTACCTTTCGCTAAATATTTCTCGCATATCTGCCTAACTGTAAAAATCTGATTCATACAACCCCTACCTCTTCTAAAACCACCCTGTACTTCCAAGATTGCATTCTCTGTTTTATCCTTAATTCTATTAATCAGTACTCTACCATACACTTTTCCAACTACACTCAATAAACTAATACCCCTTGAATTACAACACTCATGCACAATAAATCTCCCTTACCCTTGTATAGTGGTACAATACACGCACAAATCCAATCTACTGGTACCATTGACAACACAAAACACATATTAAACAATCTCACTAACCATTCGAGTACAGTCACACCCCCTTCCTTCAACATCTCAGCTCTAACGCCATCCATACCAGATGCTTTTCCTACTCTCGTTTCATCTAGTGCTCTCCTCACTTCATCTATTACAGTGTTTCTCAACCTTTTTCTGGGGGTAGCCCCCTTCAATCCAATGCAAGTTCTTGTGGCCCCTCCATGCCAACTTGAGTTCTAACCCCCCCCCCCCCCTGCGCACCCGCCATCTGCCCATTACTTTAATACGCCTAGGGAAGTAGGTATATTAATGGTTCTAGTTTGAATAGTACCATGTACTCACAACAGTAATTTCAGGCATAAATTAAATAATACAGTAATTGGAAATATATTTTATTTGAATACTTATCTATTTACAAAAGGAATACATGTAGGTAAAATTGGCTTTATCTTGAGAGGTTTCAGTGGGATCACTGACTGACGCAAGGCTGCCAACTTGTCAATATTTGGATTGAAAGCTGGCAGAGACGTAAATTGGCCCCCCCCCCCCCTTTTTTTCTGTGTCAAGGCGATTTCGTGTCTTTGACAGCAGTTACATCACCCGACTGAAATCAGTCTCAACCAAGTAAGACGTGGGAAAGGCAAGTAAGAGCAACTTCACATCTTTCCAGAGTATTGGGTACTTCTTATACACATCTTCATTCATCCACAGCTTCTGGTGTCCTCCACGCTTGAACCTTGCTTGAGCTGTTGTGTTATTCTGAAGTTCAATGAGACTTTCTTGTAGGGTGACATCAACTTCGGATACATCAGCAATGAAGGGATCCACAAACTAGTGTGGCACAGTCATTTGGAGTAGGTCAGAGAAGCAAGTTTCCATATCATTGTGCAACTGCTTCAGATGGCTAACATACACTGCTAGGTCATCATCAAGCAGCTCGGTGGATATAACTGCTAAGGAAGGAAACTGTGCAAACTCTCGTCTTCCAAGGTTCAACCAGAACAGTTGAGTTTCCCTTTAAATGCAGTAATTGCCTCCTTGCAGGAACACAGGGTGGAGTTATTTCCCTGAAGCTCTTTGTTCAGAACATTTAGCTTTTCAAATATGTCAGACAGGTATAAGATGTCACTCTTTGCATTAACAAGTTTATATATTTTGTGGGTCCTAAATTTTCTGTGGCCCCCTCATGGCCCCCCATTTTTCAAATTTTGCCTTGTGGCCCCTGAAAAAAATCTCATGGCCCCCAAGGGGGCCATATGGCCCACGTTGAGAAACACTGATCTATTGTAATCTCTCTCTCATTCTCATCTCCCATCTCTGGCACCGCAACGCCTGCAACAGCAATTATATCTACCTCCCTATTATCCTGAACATTCAGTAAACTTTCAAAATATTCTGCCCACCTTTTCCTTGCCTCCTCTCCTTTTAACAACCTTCCATTTCCATCTTTCACTGTCTCTTCAATTCTTGAACCAGCCTTCCTTACTCTCTTCACTTCTTTCCAAAACTTCTTATTCTCGTCATATGAATGACCCAATCCCTGACCCCATATATATATATATATATATATATATATATATATATATATATATATATATATACATATATATATATATATATATATATATATATATATATATATATATATATATATGTATGTATATATATATATATGTGTGTGTATATAATATGAGACCATTTACAGTATTCAAACATCCCATTATGAGAAAAGATCTAAAAAAAAAAACATTTTTATTACAAACAATGAAGAATTGAGAACGTGAATGATGAAAGGATAGGAAAACCATTTAAAAACAACATCTGGTAAGTTATTCTGATACAGCTGTATTGGAATAACTTGTGTCTGATAACCAGAAGCTGTTAGGCCCAGCAAAATCACCAACTGAGATCTAGGAGTTACAGTCCGGAATTTCCGGGCACAAAAACACGAGGTAAAATAGGGGACCTTGTATCCAGTTTTACTACTAATGTACGAAATCACATTCAGGAGAAGAAGAAGAAGGGGAGAGAGAGGAGAGAGAGAGAGAGGAGAGAGAGAGAGAGAGAGAGAGAGAGAGAGAGAGAGAGAGAGATTGATTGATTTAAAGTTTTCAGGCATCCTGACATCTAAGGTCATTGACGCCGATATCATTTAGTTTATATATATATATATATATATATATATATATATATATATATATATATATATATATATATAAAATTAAAGAATATTCCATTAAAACCATAAAAGTTGAATGTCATTATAAAAGTAGATACTTTTCAAAAGACCCGCTTCTGAAATAAATCTAAAAATGCCACTTGCATAGTAGGACACATCATGTCCAAGAATCTTGGCAAGGATGAACCTGCCACCCTCACCTCGAGCCTCAACAAATATCTATTCCGCAAGTCATTATAATTGGGACATTCGTTCAATAGATGCCTCACTGTTAGAGGTACCAAACAGTCGTCACAATACGGTTGTGTTGGCCCTTCAGCAGAAACTCGTGTGTCAACCGAGTGTGACCAATACGGAGACGACAAAGAGAAGTCTCCCATTTTCGGGGCATCATGTTATACCTCCAAGGAGTTATGACATTTGTTACTTCTCTCATTTTATCGCCATCTAAACTATCCCATTGCTGCTGCCATTTATTGCAAAGCAATTTCTTGATGTTAGGTAGATAATCATTACACGGAATGGATACGTTCTTGGCAGCAACTCGGATGCAGCATTCTTTTGCCAGTGAATCTGCCTTCTCATTCCCAGATGAGTAATTTAATATATATATCCTCATCTCGGTTAAGAGAGGAATGCAAGTAAGTAATGTTATAGAAAAATAATCAGAATATAAACGAGAGAGAGAGAGAGAGAGAGGAGAGAGAGAGAGAGGAGAGAGAGAGGAGAGAGAGAGAGAGAGGGAGAGAGAGAGAGAGAGTATCTGATGAGTAATAAAACAAATATTCCTACTTTCCTTAGATAGGAATGTTATTGACGTTGCAAATAATGTTATTAAAAAATGACCATAGATTATAAAGCTGTAATACAGCTTGTTTTTCTTATTATATTTATCACTCCATTACATTGTATAATCGAGTTTTCTGGAGGAAATTGCGTAATCATCGTTCTTTGATCTCTACAGGGACCTTCAGGGGTAGATTATAGCACTTAGGCCTACTTCTGACTCAGTAGCAGTCCTTCTTTGATAGGCTGATTTATCTGTCGTTGGAAAGAACTAAAATTTAGTGGTAAAGGAAATCAGTAAGTCCTGTTGTGATGTAGAAGATTCATGAATAATCTAATGAAAAAAACATTACACCTGCTTATCCAGAACTTGTTCCTGCGAGGAGTCAGGCCAAGTAAAAACACGCCGTTGAAACATGTTTATTTGTACCTGATGATAACTAGAGATATCTGGTATCTTTTTTGTTTACTCTTTTCATTGTACACCATCATGTATTTTTCTCTCATATCATATGTATGTATGTGTTTATGTATGTATGATCGGAATTAATATATAAAATTTTGGTCAAATAAATCAAAGTATGTATGTATGTATGTATGTATGTATGATCTGAATTGATTTATAGAATTTTGGTCAAATGAATCAACGTATGTATGTATGTATTTATGATCTGAATTGATTGGTAGAATTTTGGTCAAATGAATCAACGTATGTAAGCATGTATGTATGTATGTATGTATGTATGTATGTATGTAGTATGCATGTATATATAATTTGAATTGATTTATAGGATTTTAGTCATGTGAATCACGTATGTATGTATGTATGTATGTGTGTGTATGTATAATTTGAATTGATTTATAGAATTTGGATCAAATGAATCAGGCTTGGGTGAAACGGGAAGAAAAGTCAAAGGAAAAGTTGAAGAGGCTAAACAGCAGGAAGGAAGAGAAGATGAGGGAAGCATTATGTGTGTGAAAGGTACAGATACCAAGACATATATCTCCTCAGGTAATATTTTATCTTGGCCTTCAAATTCATGTTTCATAGAGTTCGAAAAAATGACAAGGGGCTATGGTTACAAGCAAACCTTTACTTAATTTAACCCACGGTCTAGTTATATCTAACCTAGTCTAATATATCCGACCGCTGTCTAACTGGGAAAGAGTGGCCTTCAAATCCTAAATTTTATAAGATTCGAAAGTAAAAATGAAAAAGTACAATTAGTTCCATGCAGACCTTTACTTAATCTAACCCACGGTCTAGGTCTATCTAACATACACTAATACATCCGACCGTTGTCTGATTGGGAAAGGGTGGGGCTGACGTACCTATTGCCAAGGGAGCTTTCCCAATCCCCTAGACTAGACCTTCACCTAACCTGACCTAGAGTGCCATAAATCATAAAAAGGGAAATACACTCCACTAACCTTTCACAGCCTGACATGGGCCACACCTGTTTCCCGTTTAGCAATTTGCTTACTTGATAACTTTTTTCTTTGCATGATTTTTGGAAGTACGGCTACAATAGAGGGCACACTTCTGTTTGTCTTCCAAGAAAATCCTAATATCCAGTATTCAACGATTTCTCTTTTGACAGGAGAGAGATTATCAGAGGAAGGGATTAACTTCTAGATAGATACAGAGTAATTTGAAGTCTTAATCTCATTTATGGAAATAAATAATCATAGGGACTCTACTCACAAGAAAGCTAAAATTGTGAAGCGAACATAAAAGGAGTTACGAAATAACCGGGGTATAAAAAACCTGAGATTTTATATAAAGGTTTTAATTGGATGAAAACCATAGACACATATGACGTAACAAACAAAGACCGCAGCTGCCCGTCAGCAGGTTTTGGATCCTCTTTCTCTATCTCTATCACTTTTTCTATCTATCTCTATCTCTACACCATTTCCTAACTCTTATTGTACCTTTTATGCTTTCTCTACCTCTTTCTGTATCTCGAATTCTTTCTCTACCTCTTACTCTACATACACTCCTGTGATGATAAAACAAACTACGTTTTATGAGTGTGGAAAAAAAGCAGATTTTGAGTTTCACATCTGAATAGAGATCGATGAGAAAATAGGGAAATCCTGAGTATTTGCCTTATCCTATGGTACGGCAGCGCATAACAGTATTTGGCTCTGATTAATTGCACCATCAATATTGTTGATTGCGCAACTGCTATTACATATTAGGTTAAGTAAGCTGATAGTTTGAGTAAAAGCTCCTTGATTATATTCAACATCACTAACCCCTGTATGGAATTACTAAAACCCCGGGTGACTACAACGACGATTGGTCTGTTACGCCCCTGAGAGCAGCGTGACTATTATTACGTTACAGGGGGATTCCCCGACGAGCGGAGTTCCCCAACGTACGTTGTTCGAGCGCCGCTGAAAACGCTCGGTGGTAGTTCTCACTAGAAGACCATTTGGTACTACAGTGTTATTCTCACAACCGGTGTTAAAAAGTGCAGAGACCGGGATTTTGACCGTAATTGCAGGTCATGGTCAGAGGTGACAGGTAGGTCTTTGGCTCTTTATTCATCGTCCTATCCCCCACCCCCCTTGAACAGTACCGAGGTCTCTTCGCCCAGTACCAACCCACGCCCAAAATGCGAATCCCGCCTTGATAGGGAAAATAATTCCCCCAATCACTTTCGTTTTGGGTTAGTGACATCCTGGTTAGAACTCATATATTTGCATCTTCCCGTTGTCAAAATTGTAGCGAGGAATATGGAGTATTGTTGACAAAATATTTCTTCATTGGACCTCTTTATTTATATGAACATTTTCTCGAAACAGTGTAAATAAACTATCATTTTATATGTTTTATTAAGAATCAATACTTCGTACTTCATTGTATTTATTGAAGTACATACTGTATTTCTTGAACTACAAACTGTATTTTGGTGCGAGACCTTAGCGTCAAGTGAGAAGAAAACTGTGCCGCAGATAAATGCCAACGTTGGAGAGAGAGTGTCTATTTACCGTTAACCAAGTCTGCAATAATGACTTACTGCAATTTAAAAGCACAATCGTAAAACAACTCTCAGTTTCGTTATGCTTTGCTTATAGACATAACAAGCAGAAAAGAATAAAAGACTAAAGAGAAATAAGTTGTTTGGGGATATCAAGAAAATTCAAGTTTTTGTTTCTCCGAATAATTTCGCGTTTGACCTTTCGATTGGGTTGCCTCATTTAGACTTCCCGATTTAGGTGAGGGCGAGAACACCTCTCTAGTCTTGTGTGTGTGCCATTGAATATATGAATTTTATATATATATATATATATATATATATATATATATATATATATATATATATATATATATATATATATATATATATATATATATATACACTACTTGGGTATATATGGTTGGAATTTATTTATACATGGGTTCTGTACCGATCTAATAAGAGAACATATCTATTTGAATCTCATTGGTCTCCCTTAGACAAACAATATTATCTCCCAAGTTTAGTGATAGGAATGATATACGAATACTTGTCATGTGTAGACCTGCAAGCATACTACCACACACGCACATACACTATATACAGTACATAGATACACACACACACACACACACCCCATATATATATATATATATATATATATATATATATATATATATATATGTATATATATATATGTGTGTGTGTGTGTGTTTGTATCTATGTATATGTGCATGTGTGTATACATCATCATTATCATCAGCCGTTGCTAGTTCACCGCAGGACAAAGGC
The DNA here is from genome assembly GCF_036898095.1 of Palaemon carinicauda. Taxonomy (NCBI): domain Eukaryota; kingdom Metazoa; phylum Arthropoda; class Malacostraca; order Decapoda; family Palaemonidae; genus Palaemon; species Palaemon carinicauda. The sequence goes on along the minus strand of NC_090728.1, from coordinate 166,304,857 downwards.
CTCAGACATGTCCTTCTAATGCTTATGGTCTTTTATGCCAGTCTAAACCCACCTATGTAGATATATATATATATATATATATATATATATATATATATATATATATATATATATATATATATATATATATGCATGTGTGTATATATACATATACAGTATATATATATATATATATATATATATATATATATATATATATATATATATATATATATATATATATACATACATACAAACACAACAACAACAACAACAGCCAAAGATACAGCACACAATGGAATACAAATATGCATCGCATAAAACTGTTGGGATTCCCAAAGGCAATTTTGACCCCCCCCCCCCCCCCGACCCCATTCATCATGGGACAATAGCATTGCTCAATTTTATTGGCTAATTTTAAAACTCCAAGGTTTTTCTTTATTTTGTTTCGTCCTACTCTTTTGGAATACAAAATTCTCTCTCTCTCTCTCTCTCTCTCTCTCTCTCTCTCTCTCTCTCTCTCTCTCTCTCTCTCTCTCTCTCTGCATACTTTAAAACAATAAAGATAAGGAAAAACATGAGATTACTTATCCATATGACGATGCGCATTTGAACAGTTTTAACCTTGAGCCTTATTAGATCTCTCGCTTTCACCTCATTTGTTTTGTAGATTTGGTGTCGGCTCAAACAGTACAATTTATTCACACACACACACACACACACACACACACACACACATATATATATATATATATATATATATATATATATATGTATATATATATATATATATGTATATGAATATATATATATATATATATATATATATATATATATATAAATTTATATATATATGTATATATACATATATATATATATATATATATATATATATATATATATATATATATATATATATATATATATATTTATATATATATATACACTAGCTAAGCTACAACCGTAGTTAGAAAAACAGGACATTGTAACCCCAGGGACTCCAACGCGGAAAATAGCCCAGTGAGGAAAGGAAATAAGGAAAAACTACAAGAATAATAACGAACCATTAAAGTAAAATATTTTATGAACAGTAACAACATTAAAAGAAACCTTTCATATATAAACTATGAAAACTTAAAAAAAAAATGTGTAAGAGAAATAAGATAGAATGGTGTATCCGAATGTACCCTCAATTTGAATTTCAATTTCGTGAACAATTGAAAATTGACGGAGCAAATTTTTTGTGTTTCTTTTCGCCAGTCACTCTGCTTGACTCTCGTCCTTCTTAGCAACCGAGCAGAAATCTTGAACAGTGATTCATTTAGCTAAGAGTATTTGATTAGAGTTCTCTTGCTTGAGGGTACTCTCGGACACACTGTTCTATCTTCCTCTTGTTTTGTTAAAGTTTTTATAGTTTATAAAGTGATATTTATTTTATTATTGTTGCTCTTAAAATATTTTATTTTTCCTTGTTTCCTTTCCTTACTGAGCTATTTTCCCTGTTGGAGCCCCTGGGCTTATAGCATCCTGCTTCTCCAACTAGGGTTGTAGCTTAGCAAGTAATTATAATAATAATAATAATAATAATAATAATAATAATAATAATAATAATAATAATAATAATAATAATAATAATAATTTGTTTATTTACATATTGAATAGTCGAAGAGAATTCTGATAATCAGACAATTGTGTTTGATAATTATGTTTCTCAATCGAAAAAGGCGTTTATGGCCTATTTCACTATGATCTTTAGAATGACAACATCAGCAATATGCATTGCTTAGTAGAGTTATCCTGTTGTGTCAAACAAAAGTAAGACAAAAATAAGAAACATTGTTAGAATAGTTTGCATTTCTGTCCTCACTTTACTTGTGAATGTTACCATGACACTTTCTTCAGATTCATGTCCCGCAGCAATTTTAGTTATATCTACTGAATGAAGTCATATTCAGGACTTCAAATCTGTTATTTTGCATTCATTATTGTATTCTAATAAATTTGATGTGTTCGTAACCGTAAAGTCGTATGAAGTTTCCCGTTCACCCGGATTGATAAATTTCTTTTTCTTTTAAATTATTTCTACAGTATTATATATGTTTGCGCGAAGTGTCCTCCCAGATGTAGTTTTTTTAGGCAAAATTTTAACAAATGAATAACTTTGAGCCGTCATGCCTTTCCAGGATCCAGGATTGTAGTGGCCTATTTGAAACGTCCTTGCTTGGTGATCTGTCAAACTTTTGTTCGAGTCCCGCTCTAACTCGATAGTTTTTCTGTAGTGTTTGCAACCTCACCGTTCTTGTGAGCTGAGGATGAGGGTTTTAGGGGAGCATATATAGGCCTACCTGCTGAATCATTAGCAGCCATTGCCTGGCCCTCCATGGTCCTAGCTTGGGTGGAGAGGGGCAGTGTGACTGTCCCTTGCCTCTGCCATTCAATTCATTAGTGGCCTTTAAAATTGCTGTTATATTCTATACATGACAAATACTGGCGAACTAAGGATGGGAGTTTTATTGGAGCCTATAGGTCTACCTGCTGAATCATTAGCAGATAAGCAGCCATTGCCTGACCCTCCCTGGCCCTAACTTGGGTGAAGGGGGTTCTATGGTCAGTCTGTAGGGCATTGTGACTGTCCCTTGCCTCTGCCATTCATGAGCGGCCTTTAAATTTTGTGTTATATTTTATTCATGACTAATACCGGCAAGACTTTAATGGTGAAAATTTCATCAGGATTTCCCCGTCATGTCGCCATCATGGCAACATCGTTTGGATTTTCATTCGCTCCGAGCAAGAGCTTGTTGCAATCATGTCAGCCTAGGATCGTGTGAAATTGCAGCACGAACTGGTCAAAATTTTGTCTTTTGTCTTTTAAATACTAACATTTCGAAAGGGAACAATTTCTCCGCCTACATATTGTTATAAAAATAAATCGATTGCAAACATTGTTCATATTTTCAAATATTTATAATTTGTTTTTCTTTAAAAATCCTTTTATGTCCTTCTATCTATGAGAATTAATAAGAATACAAAGAAATGGGTTCATATTTCAAGTACTTTGAGTAAAGTGGTATTTTGCGTTAGTGCCCAAGTTATGTCTATTCCAGATATATATTTTAATCGTCACTTGGTAATATTTAGAAATACTATCGTCATCATTTTGCCTAATAAATCATATACTGCAAGTACGTGTACTTATAAGTCAGTTTTTGATGAAATATAATAGTTTGCGATTGAGATATGAAAAATGGTCGAAAAATACCGTTGTGAAACTTCACACTCAAATCTTAGACATGTTTACTTTCACACTTCGATACAATGCTTTGGATAACTGACTGAGAGAGAGAGAGAGAGAGAGAGAGAGAGAGAGAGAGAGAGAGAGAGAGAGAGAGAGCATCATGTGATCACTGAATGTCAAAACTAGTCTCATGCTGTACTGTAACTCAGCATCAGTGTGCCTAAAGAGTTGCATTAAGTAAAGAAAATAAGACTAGAAGTCCAAAGGTCAGCAGGTACAAGAAAACCAGCCACTGGGGTTACTGTACGACTCTGTCGAGAACCAGTCTCGGGATCAACCTCTGTTGATTTTAGGGATTTTGCCATCATGATATTCTGCCGTCAACTTCGAAGAGTTAAGAACTTAAGACCAAATATATCGTAACGAAACCATTTTTATGTGATTTAAGGGTGTTCATAGTATCTGGACTTGCTTGAGAGTACATTCAGGCACACTATTCTATATTGTTTCTCTTCTTGGTCTTTTGGCGTTTTTAAAGTTTATGCATAAAAGATCTATTTTAATCCTGTTACTGTTATGAAAAGATTATTTTATGGTATATTACTTCTCTTGCAGTTTATTTATTGCCTTGTCTCCTTTCCTTACTGGGCCATTTTTTCCTGTTGGAACCCTTGGGCTTATAGCATCTTGTTTTTCCAACTATGGTTGTAGCTTAGGTAATAATAATAATAATAATAATAATAATAATAATAATAGTATATTTTTGCATTCATATAATTAGAACCTTATTGGAAGGATTGCAT
>NC_090728.1:166293340-166295840 GCF_036898095.1 Palaemon carinicauda | reverse complement strand
CATTATCATTTTGCAGTCAAGAACAATAGGACATCCCGAAAATCTCTCTCTCTCTCTCTCTCTCTCTCTCTCTCTCTCTCTCTCTCTCTCTCTCATCTTGTTCGGTCTCCCTGAACATCCATTCGTAATCATTTGTTCTCATATCTCTTTTCTATATATATATATATATATATATATATATATATATATATATATATATATATATATATATATATACGTACATACATACAATATACAGATCTTAAAATGCATCACCTTAAGATCCATTTACTCTATGTATTCATTTGGAAATGGATAGATACAAGTTTACAGATTCCTACGCAGATATTCATACTTACCAAAATTATCTTACATAAGATTGGCCCATATGACGTTTCCTTCCAAAATATTAGAATAAACCAATTACTTAACGTCTGTCCCTACAATTTTCATACAGTTCAGTTATTTTTTTTTCGAGTGATTTTACAAGTTCGGCCTCCACACATTTTTTTCCTATGAATTACAAAGGGATTTTATAGGTAGTAGGTTGTCCAGGGCACCAGCCACCCGTTGAGATACTACTGCTAGAGAGTTATGGGGTCCTTTGACTAACCAGACAGTACTACATTGGATCCTTCTCTGGTTACGATTTACTTTCCCTTTCCCTACACATACACCGAATAGTCTGGCATATTCTTTACAGATTCTCCTCTGTCCTCATACACCTGACAACACTGAGATTGCCAAAAAATTCTTCTTCACCAAAGGGGTTAACTACTGCACTGTAATTGTTCAGTAGCTACTTTCCCCCTGGTAAGGGTAGAAGAGACTCTTTAGCTATGGTAAGCAGCTCTTCTGGGAGAAAGGCACTCCAAAATCAAACCATTGTTCTCTAGTCTTGGGTTGTGCCATAGCCTCTGTACCATGGTCTTCCACTATCTTGGGTTAGAGTTCCTTTGCTTGAGGGTACACTCGGGCACACTATTCTATCTTATTTCTCTTCCTCATGTTTTGGTTAAGTTTTTATAGTTTACATAGGAGATATTTATTTTAATATTATTCTTAAAATATTTAATTTTTCCTTGTTTCCTTTCATCACTGGGCTATTTTCCCTGTTGGAGCCCCTGGGCTTATAGCATTCTGCTTTTCCAACTAGGGTTGTAGCTAATAATAATAATGATAATTTGATGAACGCGAATTTGGGTATTGTTTCGATAGTTTTCATAAGTACTTTTTCAAATGCCATATTAACGCTAAACTTATTTTTAACATATTAGCATCAATTTGCCTTTAAAGTTAATACTAATTGGCACTGCGTATTTTTTTATATATATATTTCTCAGATTTTAGTACCAAAAAAATAATCTTTTTCGTCTTTCTTGAATGTCTTCTTATAGGATTTCAGTATATTCAAGTTTCTTGCCCTTCTTTCTAATTGCATCTATATCATGTATAAATTCGGAGTTACATAAGCCTGGTGCTCTTAAATTCGTTGATGAATGCTGATTCCTTAACTTTATTAGGTGGTCGGAAACAAATATTTACGTATGCAAAAATGTTGGTGGATTATACGGATAAACTAAATTTAAATCCATTATTACATCTACGTACTGACTTGCAAACCGGGTAAGCTTATGCCATTTTCCATGGTGGACGAGGTGGTAACGTCCCTGACTGGTAAACGCCAGACTGGGGTTCGAGTCCCACACAAACTCGTTAGTTTCTTTGGTCGCTGCAACCTCTCCATCCTTCTGAGCTAAGGATGGGGAATCTGGAGGAGCTTATAGGTCCATCTGCTGAGTCATCAGCAGCCATTGTCTGGCCCTCCTTGGTATTATCTTGGGTAGAGAGGGGACTTGGGTGCTGATCATATGTATATATGGTCAGTCTATATGACATTGACTTGCTTGATAGGGCAATGTCACTTTCCCTTGCCTCTGCCATTTATGAGCAGCATTTAAACCTTTAAGAGTTTCCTTATATTTTCGTTTTAGGGTTGCTGTGGCCTATTGGTAACGTCTCCTTCTGGTAATCTGTTAGACGTGAGTTCGAGACCCACTCAAGCTCGATTGATTCTAGTAGTGTCTGCAACCTCAACATCCCTGTGAGGTAGGGATAAGGGGTTTGGGGGAGCATATAGGTCTACTTGCTGAATCATCAGCAGCCATGCCTAGCCCTCCCTGGCCCTAGCTTGGATGGTGAGGGGGCTTGGGTACTGATCATATCATATGGTTAGTGTCTAGGTCCTAGGGCATTGTCCTATCTCCAGAACATTTTCCTATCTCTTGGGTATTGTCCTGTCTCTAGGGCATTGTCCTATTTCTAGGGCAGTGTTCTATCTATGAGGTATTGTCCTCTCTAGGACATTGTCCTGTCTCTAGGGCATTGTCCTATTTCTAGGCCAGTGTTCTATCTCTGGGGTGTTTTCTTATAGCTAGGACATTGTCCTGTCTCTAGGGCATTGTCCTATTTCTAGGGCAGTGTTCTATCTCTGGGGGATTGTCCTATTCTCTAGGACATT
>NC_090728.1:166183340-166285840 GCF_036898095.1 Palaemon carinicauda | reverse complement strand
TAATTGGCTGAGTAGATAGACGATGAGAGCTACTATTGGCTGAAAACGTGTGGCAAGATATATGTCGCATAGGTTGAGCTCATAGACTTGTAGCCTAAAGATGGTAAAATGTCAAGACCGTATTATATGGGCTACTTGCCCGCTATAGGGTTAAAAATGATTATTAGATTTTAGAATTAAATTTTACTACTTTGGTTTTGCCGTGTTAATGCATTCCTAAGACTCGGAAATTGCAAAATCTGCGAGCTATGTGTATTGCTAAGTTTTATGCACAAATTGCAAATACCTTGTACATACAGTAAGATAGTAATGGCCGTATCTTCAGTAATCTGGGTATGCATTGCATAGAAATTCACGGCATTGATCAGTCTCTAGGGTTAGTTTTAAATGGAGGTGGTGTGAATTTCAGAAATTTTAGTTATTTATAACTTCTAATATTTTACTATTAGCCTTTTTTGTGAGTTAGCACCTGACTGCTGGTATATATCATAATTTGCTTTCTGGTGGAGTACTATTATTACTACTGTTTCCCAAATCCTGTTTCCAGCTTAGGCTATAGGGGTGTGGTGTCCTACGGGAAACGTACCTACTTGACGATCCCCCAGACTGGGGTTCGAGTCGCGCTAATGCTCGATGGTTTCTTGTAGTGTCAACAACCTCACCATCCGTGTGAGCTAAGGATGTTGGTTTGGGGCAAGGTCTATATATATCTGGACCGTGGTTTGGGGGAGCCTATATTGTATGTCTACCTGATGAGTCATCAGCAATCATTGTCTGGGCCTCCCTGGTCCTAGCTTGTGTGGAGAGGGGCTTGGACGCTGATCATATGTATTTATGGCCAGTCTCTAGGATATTGTCACTGGCCCTTGCCTCTGTCATTCATGAATGCCCTTTAAACCTTCATCGGAAGGTTGCCACAATATTTTAGTGTTATCTGATGCTGGCGACATTACTTGAAGAGTAATTTCGGAGGCCTAAAAGATTTTTTTAAAGCTGTTTTGTTTTCAAATAATTGATTGTTATTCCTGCTATTAGTATGTATAAGCTAATGAATGGGTTTAAAAGGTCACATAGCTTTGAAATCATTTGTAGAAAAATTTTGTGGTTATTATTATTTTCTTATTGCATAATTTACACTAGCCTAAATCCAAGAGAAGAAGAAAAAAATCTGAGAGAGAGAGAGAGAGAGAGAGAGAGAGAGAGAGAGAGAGAGAGAGAGAGAGAGAGAGAGAGAGAGAGAGAGATGCTATCTTTTAGATGGTTTAAATGCCTAATGTAAAAAAAAAATGTATGTTAATGAAGATGAACGTGCTTCAAAAATATCAAAATGATATTTGCAAGTTGTCACACTCATATTACCGTTGCTGTAAGCCATTCCGTCCACCAGGTGCAAACGTCACTGAGCCGTTCGGGAAATTGGTGTGCAGTAGACACACGGGGAAAAGCGTCCCTATAGGAGCCAGATAGCGTAGGGCAAAGTCCCTAGCTCACTCTCTCTCGCTCTCGGTGTAGGAGGGGAATTACCTAGCTGCGGGAATATTACAGCCAGGCTATAAAGATTACCGAGACCCTCTTAAAGCGTTCAGAAGTAAGGTGCGAGTCTTTAAGTTATAATGTATTATACCAGTGAAGGATTGTATTACACGGAATGCCCTCCAATGTAAGTGTGGAAATGTGAAACAAACGTTTAGTGACAAAATCGTGGAATTTGTGTGACGTTGTGTAGTGCTTTTTGTTGCAAAGGATGTGTGGTTTCCATGACCCTATTGTGGATTGTATTAGAGAATATGGTTTTTCAATGTTTTAGTTTTGGCTGGCTTAGTGTCTAACTATCATACAAGTCTTAATTAATCTTGTGATCGAAGGTCGCCCACTTTGCCTTGGGTATTATAGCAAGAGAATAATTAACAAAGTAAACCATTTATGTGAATTGTATGTAGAGTAGCCTACACTTATTTGTGCGAATTGTAATAGCCTACGCTTATTTTTTTCTGTTTAATCAAATAATTGAATTTGTGAATGCTATCAATTTGGATACACATATCTATCTTCCTACATATATATATATATATATATATATATATATATATATATATATATATATATATATATATATATATATATATATATATATATATACGTATATATATATACGTGTGTGTGATGGAGATAGTACAGCGTAGACAATGCAATGTCGCCTACATCTGGCCTTGCTCTCAGAACGTACTTTTGAAGGACCTCACAAGACTTGCAACAGCCAACAGGTGGTTTCGTAAAATGAATGTAAACCCACAAAAAACTTCTACTTTAATCCAATGCATTTAAAATGTTAAAATCATCCATTATAAAGCAGTGTTTTTTTGCCTTTAAAAATATATTCCTTCCTGTGTAAACCATAGTATCTGTCTCAATATGAATTCATTATATCTCAAGAAGTTAAATTCAGGCTAAACTTGAGAAATAATGTTGGAACGTAAGACGGGATTTCCCACGGGCTGTAAACACGAACTTTGCCACGGCAAGTTTTGCACGTCATTTTCTTCTGTTATCGTGATTGTCATTTGAGGAGAGACTGTTTTGCTTAGCAAGAAAGCACCATAAACCCCCAAAAGTGCGTAAAACATTGCCAATTTGTGATTTTACTGTTGAAGAAGGGTTTCGAGTTGTTTTGAGGTTTCAAGGCCATAGGATTTGTGTTCGTCTATCCCAAAGGGTAGCCATGTACCCTAGAGGTTACAAGTTATAGGTATTTGTCCTCTGTCCCAGTGAATTAGGATAGCAGCCAAGGGCATCCTATTAAAATTGAGTTTCATAGGGATGGTCGTTAATTGATTTGGACAATGTCATTATCAGGATCCTTTGGACCTGTCAAGTTCGGAATGCAATCGTAAGCAACTTGTTGATGATTTTTGTTTAACTGACTACGGTAGGCACTATTAACCTTTCAAGTTGAAAACAGAGTTGTCCTAAGAAAAAACGTTCCACATTATACAAGATGGCCTGATTATGTTAGTGTAAAATGAATTCAAGTCAGTCACGTCACTCGGCATTTGATGTTCGGAACGTGCCAAGTTACGTTGCGTTCAATGCGGTGTCTTAAATGTGTATTTAAGAGTTAATTTCCCTCGAAATCGTAAAATCACGAGTAGCCAAAGCAACCTTGATATATAGGTTTCATTCTAGGATAAGCTAGTAACATTGATCTATCCTGTGTTTAGTTTGTGATAAACTACAAATGTTTAGCAGGGCAGGTGGGTGGGCGTAGCCTTTTCGTATGTTCTAAAGCCTTTTTTTCAAGTTTTTATAGGTAACTTCTTTTGGTAATTCCGAAAGATGAAAATGGTCTTTTAAGGGCTACTTCATGTAGGTAATTGTATGATTAGGCTACTGGTAGATTACTGGGTAGCTCATGTCAGATTTTTTTTTTTCATAACTGATGTAGGTAAAGTGTAAGAAGCCTTTTTTATAGTTGGAACAGGCTTGGTTTAAAAGGGAAACAAATACAAGAACACTATCTAACCTAACCTAAGGGCTGGATCCTTACTTACTTACCTCCTGTGTGACAACCCGTCCTTAGACTGCTGTATCCTTAGCTTACCCTAAGACTAAATCTCAACCTCATGCGAGGTAACACAAAATCATATTTTTTAAAATTTAAAACTAGCTTCATATCGTAATTCAGACCAAGATAAACAAAATTTTCCTTAAAAAGATAATTGATTTGTCTAGTAATTAGAAAGTTTAAGTATTATTACAGAAGGGGGTTGGGAAATGGCCTTTGTAAAACAACATCTGGGAACTTGTTTGAAAATATTTGGAAGCTCTCAATTGGTCATTAAAAGCCAGGTATTGTTTGCATCATACAAAAAACAGAACAACTAGCAAAAGCGAATGCAAACAACACGTGCAGAAACTCGCAATTAATCTCCCAAAAGTAAACAGTGAAATTAGACAATGAAATGGTGTTCACATTTTAATCACATTTATCATGCCCCAGTCCCCACTAGTCAACCGAGAAAAATGCTGAACTAGCTAGCACTCGTCCATTTCTTATAGCGAATTCCAATTTCGCTAGGATTTAAAGTATCATATATTAACCCGATTGAATATACTGTACAGTATTGTAATCGTGGCAGTTTATAGTAAATTTCTGAGTCCGTTGTTTACTTTTGAGAGACTGTTCGTGGGTTACTGCACAGAGGTTGTTTACATTAGCTTATGGCAGCTTCCTGTCTTTTATATGACGTGATGATTAGCTTGCTTTTTGAGCCAACGAAAAGCTTACAAATATTCGTACATAAGTTCCCAAATGTTGTTTTACAAGAGCTTTCTTTTTTTCCCACATCCGCTTCAGGTCTTGCAAAGATGTTTTCCACGAGGGAAGTCATTATGTTTTGAAATTTTTGTGATTTAATCTAGTTCGGTCTTTGATTATGCTTTAATACAATGTTCACTATAGCTGTTGTTGGTCTGTTAAGAATAAAAAATAGCCCTGAAATAATGATCGACCAACATGTACCACTTGCCAGAACAGAGGAAGAGTGAGATAATGTTTATTTGCGACTGAAACGTACCATGACAAAGCACACAACATTTTAGAGACATGACCCATGCAGATGGTGTGTGCAGCACTAAAGTACTGCTAGCCAGAACCAAGGAACTGTCAGATAATGTTTATTTGTGAGCGAAGAGAGCCACGGCGTAGAAAAAAAGCATGAACTATATATTTTTCCTACTGGTTATGTTATATTTGATATGCATTTCGGACCATTACTGTAAGTCGCTGTTTTGTGTGTGTAGTGTTTCCCCAACCAAAACCCCCGACTCCTCGGAGATCCCCCATAATTATTTATACTGTACATGGGTGGTAGGGAAACTCATGATTTGTGTGGGTTGCCCTCATATTCATGGTCAGAAATGGATAAAACCCAAGATAATGAGTAGGAAACATATATAGTTCATGTATTTGGCTAGAAATTAAAGTGTATCATACATTTACCAATAGCCTAGTCTGGTGTTGTTAGTTTTAATTTTCTTTTTTAACTCGTCCTGCTTTATGAAATAATTCTGGGAATGAGTCTTTTGTATACTGTATAAAGAATGCACCTTTTTTCAATTGTTTAAATAAAATTTTGTTAGTCTGAGGGAAGCTATATGATCAGTATTTTCATTAGCATTTTTTGTGTACATTTTCAGTAAAGGAGGGATGAGTTCCCCATACAGTGGAGAGTCTGCTTCTCCATATTCTGATGGCGTTCCATCCCCGCCAACCGTTGTTGCAGCGTATAATCGTCCTTATGAAGGTAAGAATGAAAAAGATGTTTGGGAAAGTAAAAGATCAAAATTGGCTTAATAAAAATATGATATATGAAACACTTATTATAATTATTTCATTATCTCTTGATTATTTTACAGCGGTTCATTATGATGGACCATATATCCAAATCCTCAAGCAACCACAGCCAAAGTTCAGATTCCGCTACAAGAGCGAGATGGTGGGAACGCATGGTCAGCTGAAAGCAGATTGCTCAGACAAAAATAAAGCTGCATTCCCAACTGTAAAGGTATGTATTCCAGCTCAAATACAAACCCTTGTCCCTTGTGCAGGGTAGAATAAAAGCAAAGCTAGAGAATACTGTACAGCAATTAAACTTTTATAACGAAGTATAAACAGGTGGCCGGTTGTTACCGGCAGCCTCTGATTGCTCATTGAGTACTCACTTTGATAGCAGCCATCAGTGAGAACAGATGTTCTTAAACTGGCCGGAGAAATTTTGGCAAACTTAAATTTCTTTGTCTCTTTCCGTGTGTGTTTGAGATTGTTTATTAAGCTATTGTGCCCCACCTGCAGAGGACACACTTGCAGGAATCTCCTTGTAACGAGTGTTGGGAGTAGTCACCCTCCCAGTGGGCAGTGTATGGCAAGAGGAGGAAGACGAGGTCCAAAAGGAGTTCTGTCCCTATGGGTTTATCCTCAAAGGCAAAGAAATTCCAACCTCTTTCCTGTCGGTATCCGGAAGCTAAATAGAGATGAGTGGTGGCCCTTTAACTTGAGGCCAAGGCTTGAGGCCGGAAGCCGTTCCAGTTTCCCCAGAGGAACAGGAGAGCTTTCCACTTGGTAGGAGGTCTCAGACTTACAGGTTGGTAATTCGCTGTTAGTTTTGTCTACCTCCTTGGGACTGCATGGCCACCCTTCCAAGGCTCGGTTAGCAAGCATGGAACGTGGGCTTCCTCACTCCTGGCTGGAACTACCAGCCACCCATTACACCTCGTTATAAAAGTTTTATTGCTATATTCTCCAGCTTCATGTATTCTATCCAATGTATAGAACAGGTTTGGATAGTTAGGAAAAATATAGATTATCTCCGAATTTGACATTTTGCAAGATTCTTTTTCATGAGCATTAGTTTGTGTTAGTATACAACAGTATGTAATAATTTCTCATCTTATAGTATACTGTAGCTACTTTATAGCAATAATTTGAGAAAAGGATACAGTACAGTATACAGTTTGGGAAAAAAGTATTTTGCTATAATGATACATAAGTCTGTACAGATTTGTTTTACTCTTCCAAAGCTCACCAAATGGAACAATGGGCCAGCAGTCATACGTCTCATGTTGTACACAGCAGAAGAAAATGTGAATCAACGCAAGCGTCATGTTCACGAACTATCTGGGAAAAATTGTGACAAAGAGACTGGAATATGTGAAGTAGTGGTGGATGAAAAGTGTGACTACACAGCTCAGTAAGTATTTTGAATATTGTCATTACCTTGAACTCTGTAAATTATGAAAATTACAAACTGTTCATGCTGTATTGTAATTTTGGGTTGAATTTTGAACATCAATTTTAATGAAAAATTTTAAATGGTTACTACAAAAGTATGTTACTAGATAGATTAGACATGATTGTTTTACGATTTTGAATTTTTCTTTCCAGGTTTCAAAATTTGGGCATTATTCACATAGCTAAGCGAGACACACGAGAAATCATCATGAGACGGAAAAGAGAGGAACTGGTTGCTCATTTAAGGCTCAGAAAACCTCAACACTCCTTAGATGAAATTCGTAGAAGTATCACACAAGCTGATCTTAAGAGAGTGAGTTACTTTGCTCTTTAATGTAAATGTTAAAAAAAGTGTTGGAAAATTTTATACTTCAGGAGGTCTTAAGTTTAGATCCATTATGATGCATTGGAAGTCGATTTTCGTCTAAAGTCTGATTTATATAAATACTTTAACATACTTCATGTACATACATACAAACATACTGTTTATGTATAGTACACTTTTAAAAAAGAAAGAAAACAATCCTTTGCCATTCATAAATTACTCTACCCTATACAGTAATGTAGTTTACCTACACGCTTATACAATACTAGTAGACCATAAGTAATACATATACAGTACTGTAACAGTTCCTTACCTTTGTTTCTGTGGTTGACCTGCACACTGCCGTCAGAAGTCTCCCTTACACCTTCCGGACATATTGCACGGCAAAAAAGGCACAAATATATCCAAAAAATGGAGTAGCACTGAAATCCCGAATGCATAGTTAACGAAAATGGTGAACTAATGCTAAAGTGATGGTTTTAGTTGCTCTGCATTGGCAAGTGGTTAGTTGCAAGTCAAAATTGAGTAATATCAAATTTTTAAAGTACCATATGTTGGCTTTTGGTCATAACGGCGAATCATCATAACTCGAGACCGTCGTATCTTGAGGACCTCCTATATTAAGATTTGTGTGGCTACTTTTTATAGCTGCTATTAGAGGGAATTGTGTTTTCAGTAAGAAGGAACTCTTCAACTTGCATTAGTTCTTTGCAATGGTAACATCACCTTTGTAGCTCTTGATGGACTTATAATGTAGAACTAAAATTTTTCTTTTAGATTGACGAGGAAGCAGATGAAGAAGCAAAAAGTATGGACCTTAACAAGGTTACACTTAGATTTCAAGCTTACCAGTACGATAAGAATCTTGAGAGATACAGACCCATCACACTGCCTGTGGACTCGGAGATTGTTTTCAATCTCAGTAAGGATGAATTTTCTTTTGGTTGTAAATGGTAGATATTGATTACAGTACAGTGATGTCTTTTTGAGTCCGAAGAAAGCTTTTACTCATTTTTTTCCTTGATTTCTTTTCTTCCTACAGAGAATGCAACAACTGGAGAGCTGAAAATTGTGCGAATGTCAGCATGTTCAGCGCCTTGTACTGGAGGAACTGAAATATGGTTACTTGTTGAAAAAGTTAGAAGAAGTAAGTAGTGCACTGTATCTATGTCCAGATTGATTTGAAGATGTTTTACCCTATAGTTAAGGTAATGACTATTGTACTATTATATTGTACCGTATGTCTTAAGAGGAATGAACTTACCCTTGGCTTTTGAAATTGAGACAATTTTACTAATATATGATATATAGTGTGTTATTTGATACTAATTTTTTTGTTTTTTTCCAGATAATGTACAAGTCAAGTTCTTTGAGCTGGATAATAATGACCGGGAAGTTTGGGCAGCATATGGAGAATTCTCAGATTCAGATGTCCATCATCAATATGCCATAGTATTCAGGTACTGTATTTTATACTGTGTATATATATATATATATATATATATATATATATATATATATATATATTATATATATATATATATATATATATATATAATATATATATATATATATATATATATATATATATATATATATATATATATATATATATATATATATATATATATATATATATATATATATATATATATATATATATAATTAATTCTGTCTAATTCTAGCCAAACTATTGAAGCCTCTTGTCTTGCTTATTATTTTGTGCATAGGCCTCTTGTCAGTCTTATTAGTAGTTAATGTCTAAATATAGAAATCTTTGAAATAGTTTTGACTTTGGTATTACTGTCATCCTGTTATCATTGCTTCTTAATTTTTATTACTAATGAGACCATAATATCAGTGATCATACCCCTAAATGAAAAGAAGTGAATATATACAGTATATACATTTCAGCAATGAGTCTTCCTTCTGCCAATCATGATTATTAGCTTTGCTGATATTGACTGCAGATATTTCCCCTTATTAAGTCTTTCTTCTGCCAATCATGCTGATATTGATTGCAGATATTTCCACTTATTAAAAGCAGGCTTCAGTATAGTGAGGTAAAGTTTTTTTATATTCATTGTTGTTTTTTCTTGCTATAGGACACCAAGGTACAGATTTACAAACCTGAATACTGCAGTCAGAGTTAAAGTTCAGCTTGAGCGTCCAACAGACAGAGATACCAGTGAACCTTTAGATTTCACTTATATGCCAGACAGTAAGTTTATGTGGATTAATAGTTGGATTTATCTTTTGTTTAGTCTGCATTTCTTTAATATTATTCCTTGGTCATTTTTATTCACCTTTAATTTCATTAAATATATGATAGTCGTGTCTAAATCTATTATTATATTATTTTATAACCCCAAAGTATAATATGTTTTTGTATGGAATAAGCTAAAATTTATTTATATTTATTATTCAAACAATCTAATGCATTTATTCCCTCAAACTTTACAGGCCTTAAACGGTCAAGGATACATTTGGAGACTGCTCTCGAGGAAGGAAAAGGCAATTACAATGACCCTCCTTCCAAGAGGTTCAATTTTAATACTTATGACTCTCAAGCTATAGATCTAAGCAATAATAGTAAGTATTATACTGTGTATTGTATATAAATTCCATTTTTTTCAAACAAGTGCTGGTGCTTCAGTGTGCTAGGAATCCAAATCTCTTGATACTTGGTTCCAGACTGGAGAAAGTATTTCAAGAATTTATAGTTTTTGAAATTATTTTTTTAGTTTTACTAGTTGCCAACAATTTTGAAAAGAACCGTTGATATGGGAAGCCATGCAAATACATGCTGTATGGGAATATAGTAGTTATTAGATTTTTAAGAGAAGGCAAGAATTCTAGTTGTGACAGTTTTTTAACCTTTTAAGTTGTGCTATCACACTTAATTTTACTTGATAATTCTTGATATATTATTTATCTAGCCTGATATTTAAGTCTGGTATTGTTTTAATTCTTGAACAAAAAAAAAAAATAATTTCACAGCTTTTTGGAGAGGGATCTTGTGAAAATTTATAACTTAAATTAGATGCAATAATGTGGTTGCATCATTCTACATCTTTAATAGTTTTATATTGAATGTGAATTTGTGGACATATTTATTTCGTTGTGTAATTGTTGTTTGTATTTTTTCTTAGAGTGCAATGGCCGAGGTCAGGAAGATAGCATGCCAACTCCTGATATCTTAGAGTTTCTTGCTGGAGGCAAGTTTCTGTCGTCTTTCCTTATTAATAATTTAAATCTTATATTGTACATGAGACATGTAATAATGCTTAACTTTGTTGTATAAGTTTTTTCAATATTAAACTTACCCGATAATCATGTAGCTGTCAACTCCGTTGCCCGACAGAATTCTATGGAGGGATACGCCAGCTATCACAATACTAGAAGGGGGTGTATTTACCAGCGCCACCTGTGGCCAGGTACTCAAGTACTTCTTGTTGACACCTCCTCAATTATTCCTCTGTCGTGCTTCCGGCAAGACGTTCTGGGATACGCTTATGTTCTTGGAGTATTTTCACGACTTTGGTGAAGTATTTCTCTTTGATTTCGGCTGTCGCTTTACTGGAAACTTCTATATTAGCTTAGTTAGCTTTTGGAATTAATTTGATTAATTATGGTGACGAGAGAGTTTGAACTCTCGTTCACCTTTCAATGGCCGACCCTTCCCTTAGACGGAAGTGTTGGTGTCTAAGAGAGTATAGACTCTCTTTCTTAATTTTGCTTAACGAAAGTTATAGATTTATTTTATATCTCTCCGCCTCTTATAGGCCTCTTCGATTAACTTCCTTTTATTATAAACTCATTAAAATTAATTTTTATATTTGTTTATATTCGACCTTCCTAATAGTAGGCGGTCTTTTACCGAAGTTAATAAACTTTGAGCCCGTCATTTCGGTTTTACCTGTTAACATATTATGCTATTTCCGCCACAGAGTTTGAAAGATTTTCTTTGACAGTCTCGTACTGTTTTCAAAGTTGAACTAACGTTTTGTTTTGTCTCTGCAGTTGTTGACGTTCAGAACGTTCAACTTGCACTCTATCGTTACGATAGAGAAAGAATGTTCACGGTTTCACGTTGCAGTAAGAGTAACCGTGTCTAGCGTTTTGTTCATTCTTTCTTTACTTAATGGTTTTGATCCTAATAAAGGAACTTTTCAGTTTTTTTCCTTTAACAATAATATGTTTTAATGATATATATGTTTGGGCTCTTCTCTCAGGTTCTAAGTCAAGAGAGAGAGAGAGAGAGAGAGATAGAGACGGAGGGAGAAAGAGGATAAACGTTTCATTCAAGCCTGCCAGGCGTACGAGTAACGTCGTTATCGTTTTTGCTCTTCTCCCTAGTCTCTTTAGGGGAAGAAACTAAACGTTTCTAGAGTGATCTAGTGTTTAGTCTCTTTCCAACCACTGAATTATCTTTCATTAGATTTTTCTGTTACATTGTAATTCTGTTTTCGCAATTACTAACTTTGAGAAAGGATAGAATTGCGTATTTCAGGTACAAACCACTTAAAGTTTCGAGTTCAGTGAAATAAGTGCAAACAGAAATCAAAGTGATAAGTGATTAGTGCGTGAGGGTACTTTTGTGCGCGCCAGTCGTCCTCCCAGTCCGGGACCTCTTGCAAGCTCCCAAGCCCAGGGGAGAAGCAATGTCGAAGGGCATAAGGGTTCAGCAGGCCTTGATCGGCGCACAGAAGTATTCTCGGTGGTTGTGGGCGTGTCTTACCGAGACCGTCACTCCCACCCGCAGACGATTGAGCCCTTAATTTGCTCGTCTGCAGAAGAGATTAGGGGAGAAAATAAAGGCAGAGTAACGCTGGTCTCAGGTCTCAAGACCTCTTAAACGTTAAGTCCAGACCTATGCCAGACGTACGAAGTTAAAGTTCACAACCCGAATGCAGTCATTGGGTTAGCTCTGACTCTCCTCAGTCATCAGTTGATTACACTCCGCCTAAGAGGAGTAAGGTTCTGCCACAACAGATCTCTGCTGTTAAGGCTTTACCTCAGCAGAACTTAGTGTCTGCCGACCCCAAGTTAACTCTACTGCAGTCCATACAGTCACAACTTTCGGTCTTGATGCGTGAGTGTCGGGCTGAGAGTGTTGCGCCTCCGCCTACACTCCCCCCCGCCTATGATCGCTCCGCCTGATCACAGTACCACCTGCCAGGCGTACGATGTTGTGAACTCTACTACAGTCCATGCAAGCACAGCTTTCGGACTTGATGCGTGAGTGTCGGGCTGAGAGTGTTGCTCCTCCGCCTCCGCCTACACTCCCTCCACCTACACTCGCTCCGCCGGATCGCAGTACCATCTGCCAGGCGTACGATGTTGTGGACTCTACTACAGTCCATGCAAGCACAGCTTTCGGACTTGATGCGTGAGTGTCGGGCTGAGAGTGTTGCTCCTCCGCCTCCGCCTACACTCCCTCCACCTACATTCGCTCCGCCTGATCGCAGTACCACCTGCCAGCAGTTCCACCTGCCAGGCGTACGATGTTGAGCCACGTGCTGAGTTTGCTGTTCCCTGTGGTGTTCAGCCTCCGCCTTTCTTAAGGCAACCTTTACATTGGGATCAGGAGGATTATACCTCTCTTCCTCCGCCTCCACTTGCTGCTCCACCAGTGATGCAACACTCGGTTGAGGTACAACAACCTCTCCCGTCCATGAGTCAGTCTCCTCAGCTCTCGCTGCAGCGAGCTCAACCCTCCACAAGGCAAGCACCACAACACCTTAGCCTTGCGCCTCAGGAGCCTCAGCTTGCGAGACATTTACCTTGTTCTGCGCAGCCTCTTCCTCATCGCGCTCCGCTCACACCACAGGAACTGGAACTTGCTACTCCGCTTCCGCCAACCGCTCAGCAAGCGCACCCTTGGGTTCAACCACTCATGCTAGGAGTCAGCCTCCTCCACCCATGCGCCTTCCTTCTGCTTGTCTTTTATTCAGCCTTTGCAGACTGAGCCTCAGGTGTTCCCTCATCGGAGTCTTGAAGAGGAAACCACAACTATTGTTGTTCCAGCTCGTTCTGACTCTGCTGTTCAGCATACCTTACCTCCATTTTCATACCATGGTTTAAACCCCATGCAAGCATGCATAAAGCACTCTAGCACTGGTCATGGAATTTCTGAGAAATGTTAAACGCCATGCACACGCTCTGCTTTCCTTACAGCAGGCTCTGCTTACAGCAGGCTCTGCTTACTACATGCTCAGCATACAGCATGCTCTGCATTCAGCATGCTCTGCATACAACATGCTCTGCATACAGCATGCTCTGCATTCAGCATGCTCTGCATACAACATGCTCTACATACAGCATGCTCTGCATACAGCATACTCTGCATACATCATGCTCTGCATACCTTACCGCATGCTTCTCAACACATCTTGGGTTGTTGCCAACTCACTAGACTGTCAAGCAGTTTCATAAAGTTGCCTTCTAGTCTGCTGCTTTTGCACCAGTGAACCCTCACTCAGAGAACTTAGCTTTTCTAGGATAAGGTCCCTGTAGATGAGAAAGTTCTTTTCTCCCTCCTTCTGATATTCCCTTGAGGACTCTGTCATTTGGAGGGAGCCTTTAGATGCATAACCTCTTATGGACTTTTATTTAAGCATAACATGCTTACAGGGAAGGTAATGGTTCCACTTCAGCCGCTAATCCCGTCTGTTACCACACCTGCTCCCATAGACCTTGAGCTGTGTTGCATGACATGCAGTCCAAGCTTAGTCCTTGTTAGAGGATTTTTTGTTTACGGAGTCAATGTGTCACGGGAAGACGTTCAACAACCAACAGAAGGGACTTGTTGTGACGCAGTGCGGCAACCTCAGCAACCCGTTAAGGAGTTGTCTGTACGACCCAGACAGTCTAGACAGATTCGGGTTGTCACTGTACTTCCTCGCTTGCCCATGATTGACAGTTTACAGACTGTGCAGCAGTATCATGATCTTGTGTCCGGCTCCGTCAGACGACTGGCTTTTAAGAGCTCCCACAAGTCGTCGCTGTCTGGAGATTTTCAAATGGACTATGGATCTGACCAAGGAACTGGGCCTCCTGGTCAATTTTGAGGAGTCTCAGCTCGTTCCATCCCAGACCATTGTCTCCTTGGGTATGGATCTTCAGAGTCGAGCTTTTCGGACTTGTCCGTCGGCCCCAAGGATCTTCCAAGCCCTAGAATGCATCCAGAGCATGCTGAGAAGGAACCGATGCTTAGTCAGGCAGTGGATGAGTCTAACAGGGACACTTTCATCGCTGGCCCTGTTCATCGAGTTAGGGAGACTCCACCTCCGCCCCCTTCAGTATCATCTAGCTGCTCACTGGATAAAGGACATGACGCTAGAGACGGGCTCAGTTCCTGTTTCCGAAGAGATGAGGTCTACTCTAACGTGGTGGAAGAACAGCATTCTTCTCAAGGAAGGTCTACCATTGGCTGTTCAGACCCCCGACCACCGTCTCTTCTCGGACGCATCGGACACGGGCTGGGGTGCGACACTGGACGGACAGGAATGCTCGGGAACATGGAATCAGGAGCAAAGGACACTTCACATCTATTGCAAGGAGTTGTTGGCAGTTCATCTGGCCTTGATAAACTTCAAGTCCCTCCAGCTTAACAAGGTGGTGGAGGTGAACTCCGACTACACCACAGCCTTGGCTTACATCTCCAAGCAGGGAGGGACTCATTCGAGGAAGTTGTTCGAGATCGCAAGGGACCTCCTCATTTGGTCAAAAGATCGAAAGCTCACGCTGGTAACGAGGCTCATTCAGGGCGATATGAATGTCATGGCAGATCGCCTCAGCCGGAAGGGTCAGGTCTTCCCCACAGAGTGGACCCTTCACAAGAATGTTTGCAGCAGACTTTTGTCCCTGTGGGGTCAGCCAACCATAGATCTATTCGCTACCTCGATGACCAAGAGGCTCCTCTTGTATTGTTCTCCGATTCCAGACCCAGCAGCAGTTCGCGTGGATGCCTTTCTGCTGGATTGGTCCCATCTCGACCTGTATGCATTCCCGCCGTTCAAGATTGTCAACAGGGTACTTCAGAAGTTCGCCTCTCACAAAGGGACACGGCTACGTTGGTTGCTCCCCTCTGGCCCGCGAGAGAATGGTTCACCGAGGTACTGCAATGACTGGTCGACGTTCCCAGGACTCTTCCTCCTAGAGTGGACCTTCTGCGTCAACCTCACGTAAAGAAGGTTCACCCAAACCTCCACGCTCTTCGTCTGACTGCCTTCAGACTATCGAAAGACTCTCAAGAGCTAGAGGCTTTTCGAAGGAGGCAGCCAGAGCGATTGCCAGAGCAAGGACGACATCCACTCTCAGAGTCTATCAGTCTTAATGGGAAGTCTTCCGAAGCTGGTGCAAGGCCAATGCAGTTTCCTCAACCAGTACCACTGTAACCCAGATTGCTGACTTCCTGTTACATCTAAGGAACGTAAGATCCCTATCAGCTCCTACGATCAAGGGTTACAGAAGTATGTTGGCAGCGGTTTTCCGCCACAGAGGCTTGGATCTTTCCTCCAACAAAGATCTACAGGACCTCCTTAGGTCTTTTGAGACCTCAAAGGAACGTCGGTTGTCCACTCCAGGCTGGAATCTAGACGTGGTCCTAAGGTTCCTAATGTCATCAGGATTTGAACCGCTCCAATCAGCCTCTTTTAAGGACCTCACATTAAAACTCTTTTCCTCGTGTGCTTAGCAACAGGTAAAAGAGTAAGTGAGATCCACGCCTTCAGCAGGAACATAGGTTTCACATCTGAAACGGCTACATGTTCCTTGCAGCTTGGTTTTTTGGCTAAAAACGAGCTTCCTTCCCGTCCTTGGCCTAAGTCGTTCGAGATCCCAAGCCTGTCCAACATGGTGGGGAACGAACTGGAGAGAGTACTTTGCCCAGTTAGAGCTCTTAAGTACTATCTAAGAAGGTCAAAACCATTACGAGGACAATCAGAAGCCTTATGGTGTGCTATCAAGAAGCCTTCTCTACCAATGTCTAAGAACTCAGTTTCTTACTACATCAGGCTTCTGATTAGAGAAGCAAATTCTCATCTGAAGGAAGAAGACCTTGCTTTGCTGAAGGTAAGGACACATGAAGTGAGAGCTGTGGCTACTTCAGTGGCCTTCAAACAGAACCGTTCTCTGCAGAGTGTTATGGATGCAACCTATTGGAGAAGCAAGTCAGTGTTCGCATCATTCTATCTCAAAGATGTCCAGTCTCTTTACGAGTACTGCTACACCCTGGGTCCATTCGTAGCAACAAATGCAGTAGTAGGCGAGGGCTCAGCCACTACATTCCCATAATCCCATAACTTATTAACCTTTCTCTTGAATACTTTTTATGGGTTGTACGGTCGGCTAAGAAGCCTTCCACATCCTTGTTGATTTGGCGGGTGGTCAATTCTTTCTTGAGAAGCGCCAAGGTTAAAGGTTGTGATGAGGTCCTTTAGTATGGGTTGCAGCCCTGTATACTTTAGCACCTTTGAGTTGATTCAGCCTCCCAAGAGGAACGCTGCGCTCAGTAAGGAAGACGATCTTATTAAAGGCAGAGTAACGGTTCAAGTCGACTTCCTTACCAGGTACTTATTATTTCATTGTTATTGTGGATAACTGATTATATGAAATACGGGATACTTAGCTATCCTTTAGTCTTGTACACTGGTTTTTCACCCACCCCCCTGGGTGTGAATCAGCTACATGATTATCGGGTAAGTTTAATATTGAAAAATGTTATTTTTATTAATAAAATAAATTTTTGAATATACTTACCCGATAATCATGATTTAATCGACCCTCCCTTCCTCCCCATAGAGAACCAGTGGACCGAGGAATAATTGAGGAGGTGTCAACAAGAAGTACTTGAGTACCTGGCCACAGGTGGCGCTGGTAAATACACCCCCTTCTAGTATTGTGATAGCTGGCGTATCCCTCCATAGAATTCTGTCGGGCAACGGAGTTGACAGCTACATGATTATCGGGTAAGTATATTCAAAAATTTATTTTATTAATAAAAATAACATTTTTTCAATAAACTATTAATTTATATATATTCTAAGAAGACTTATCATTACAGAATTAGGAGCCAATGGAAATTTCAACATAGAAGTCTCAAGTCAGTCTCCCCAACATATGGTATGTATTATTTCATGAATATTAACCCTTTGAATGCCAAATAATTTGGCACCCGAGCCCCAGGCACTTTTTTGGACATTTTATTTAACTCCTCAAAAAAACATACAAAATTGAATTTTGGATCATTTAAAAGAAATTTTACTTGTAATTGACCTCCAAGAATTTAATTTGGTGATTACATATAGTTATGTAGGCTTTTGATGTTGCCGTTTACATTTACAATTCTTAACTATATTGTTTCAAACTTTCAAACATGTTTTTTATTGTTTTACAAATTGTTCTGATTGAGGAACTGAAATGTAAGATGATTGTCATACTATCCATTTCACTTTGTCCTTTCCTTTCATAGTGAATTCATATACAGTATCACAATGTAATGAATTTGTATCCTATTGTTAAGCTTAGTCATCATTTTTTTCCCAGAATACTTTTGTGAAGTTCACAATTTCCCCCTTTATTTTTTATTTTTTATTTTTCTGTGTGTGTCAGTTAATAAAAACTTTTGTCATTTTTTTTTTCTCATTTTGTAGGTGCCATCTCCAGTGAATTCAATAGACTCCACCAGCCAGGGTCTTTATTCTCCTCTGCACCCTGGGTCTACAGGAACACCTAATGCAGAATATTTGACCATAGGGAATGCCCAGATCCAGGTAATAAAACAGTTTTCTGTTATTATTTATTATTTATTTCAAAAGGGTTAACATGCATAAAAAAACTTTCTGAATAAGTAATGTAGAATCTCTTAGTAATAGAGGTTTAGGGTTTTGAGTTAGTGAATGAATTTCTGTCGAAGTGTTGACTAAGTTTAAACCGGCAAGAGATGCAATTCGTAAAATCATGAAATTCAGTACGCTATCAGTTTTAAAGTGATGAACTTGAAGACTTCTTTACTTTTCAGTTACATTATTAAAGTGTATTTTATATGGGTAGAGTTTTAGAAGTAATTCTGCATGATGGTAGTGTTAAGCACAAGTAAGCGTAATTGGGCAGCGAATTGAGAAAAAATGAAAAATATTAGCATCCAAAAATATTTTGGAGAAATGGAAAAGTTGTCTGGAGGTCTAGAAATTTGAATGGGGGAATACGTGTAAGAAAAGAGACAGAGACGCCAAGCTTTAACTTCTGTCATTATCCATATTTCAAAATTGCTTTCTGATACTTATAAAAGGAAATTGGAATGTCTCTTCCGAATATTGTATTTAGATACGTGTAAAAAATAGTTGGTCATGGCAGACCACTTTGCAATGAATCTTAGCTCTCATAGGACTAGCCAGCTTTGTCCAGAAGTTATATGAGATTACTTTTATGGGGATATCTAGAATCTTTAAAGTGGCTTTACTCTATTGGGTCTCTACATATTTTTAGATTTTGCCTCTACTCAGAAGTCCAGACAATAAAGCATCTGATGAGCTGAGGCTATTTTACTAATTGGATAGTTTAGCAAATATAAATGTAAATTATAGTGTTGATCTGTGTTTGAAAATACTAGAAACATATTTTTTAGAACCTTTTATGCCTAATTAAATTTCGTATGAAGTTGAAGCATTCTAGGATATACAGTACACCAAAGTAAAGATGCATAGAGATATCACAAAACCGTCTCAGTCCAAAAAGATTAAATTTATTTGGTACCGTACTCTAAATAGTAATATAAGCAAAATTTCACAGTACAGTATCAATGGATTTGCAATATAAATAGAAACATGGATGCCTGAGAAAGAGTATGAGAAAGGATATACTGTATTAATAAAATTCTGTATGTAGTCCTAAGTCGATTCCATTATCTTCCCCTAAGACATTATTTTATTGCATACCATCTTTAGTTGCTAGAGTTTAAAGTAGTCGCGAGTCCTGGCTGTCTTTCCTAGATCATATTATGCTTCTTGCTATACCACATCCAGTATTTTGATATACTTGAGTTTGATTTTAAGAAGTAGAGTTGAGCACAATGGAAATCTATTAACAAGGGTCTTTATTGTGAGATTCTTTTGTGTGGACATAAGACTCAGTTGTTGATTTTGGGTTGTTATGAACTCAATTTTTTATCAAAAAATATGATTGACAAACATTTTCTGTTATTAATTTTGATTTAGAAAAAATATTAAAGTTAAAATGTTCATCCTCTTCAATAGGTTCCATCGCCCGTTCTTCAAATATCAACTTCTCCTCAGTATGGGATGATGTCTCCTGGGGATCAGTCTGTTGGCTCCCCTCAGTATCAAAGTGGAGTTGATGTAGGAGGTATGACACCTCAATTTACAGATACTCAGTACAATTCTCCTTCTCCACCTGTTATGATGGTACCTTCTCCTTCATATCAGCAAGAGAACACAATGCAAGTGGTCAACCAACAGTACATGCAACAACAGCAATTACAACAACATCTGCAGTTGCAACAACAGCAGCATCAACAACAACAACACCAGCAGCAGCAGCTGCAACAACAACAGCACCAGCAGCAGCAGCAACAACAACAACAGCAACAGCAGCAGCAGCAAATTCTTAAGCAAGAAATTGGATTTCAACATTTGGTTAGTGATTTAATTTTTTTTTTTCCAATTCTCACTTGCTTTTCATAATGAGAAAAATGTCTCAAGTGGACATTTTAAGAACTTGAAGTACAATTTCTTTTACTAGACCCCTTCTTTTATTTGCAGATAGAGGGAACAAGGGAGACCTTGCTTGTACCACAGCAGACCTTGTCAGTACAGTCTCAACAGGATATGGTATGTCCTATCTTCTTGAACACTTCTTTTTATCAGAGATTAGGGTCAATTTAAAGTAATTCAGTTTTCAGAAAGGCTTATTTTTTTCATTATGATTTTCCACTAAGGAATTGTCTCCAGAACAAAAGTAATATTGTTGAGTTAGTGCCTTCTTTTCTTAAAGGTCTTAGCAGTGTCCTTTGGACCAGTAGCTGCATTCTTTTTACCCTTCTATTATAACTCTGTTCCTACTTCCTTTATTCCCCTATTACTGTCTAGCTTCTTAGCCTTCCCTTCATACGGCAACTGCAGGGTTTTCCCCCTGTTGCTCTTGGGCATTGAATGGCCTCCCAGACCTCAGTATCTGGCCTTTGGCCAAATTTCATAAATCCTCAAAAGCAGTAAAGTATACAGTACTGGACACTCGCTTGCATACTTCCTGTAACTACTAGATCGTAAATGTCCTTTATGAAGAAATAAAACCTCCACTACATTCTCCCGAACATTAAGGGTGTAATCCTACAGACATGGCTCTTAACATTGTATTAACCCAACATCCCTTATCAGTTTTAGCTCTATCATGCATTCACTCTTTTGGTGCATGAGTACTGACTGAGTTTCATTATTTTCTTACAACTTTTGACGTCTATGCAAGCCTTTCCCATTCCTCTTAACCCCACAGATCTATAGAATTACCACCAGCCCATTATCATCCTTTCTCTTTACATGACTGAACTTTCTTTGAACACTGATCCTTCCTGTCACCTACTAACAGTAATCCCTCCTATTTCCACTAATAGCTCCGAGGTTGGTACGAATAAGACCAAATTGTTTGTATGGGAAAATAGCTTAGCCTTGCAAAGGTCAGGTTACCCCTAAATCGTGGCTTAATAGTGTCTAGCCTATACAAACATACACTTGATGGTAACATTCAATGCAAATGAATAAGAATTGTTTATCATTTAAGTGTGCATTAAAAACAAAATGTACACAATTGTATCAGTCAGATCACTGCATCACACTCAAGAACTATTATAATTAGCTATCAAAATCCTCAATTGAATATTACAAGATGAATCACTTAAATATAATCAATAGGCATTTTTGACGTACAGTATGAATGTACTTTATTATGTGTATGCATATTAAATGCTATGTACAAGAGGCAGAGGCTTAGTACTGTAAGCATGTTTTACCCCTGCGCAACGCTAGCTCAACCTTACCTAGGTCTGCCATCTATTTAAATTTTTAGTTCCTACTTTGTATGGAATCGGCACAAAGTTAGTTAGTCACTCTTCCTCTTTTATTGCAGGTAAGAATGAGTACCGATTTAAAGTATAGTTATGGGCAAATGTGGATATGAGAGGGATTGCTGTATATCCAAATTTCTTACCTGTTCAGTTCTTTGATCATTAATACAGATTAAACTATAGACTGCTTCTTCTCAGCCTCTTTCATTTTTCCCGCCATTCTGTATGAATTTTATATCAAGCATCCCCAAAGCTTAATTCTATCTTAACTTTTTTTCAAGTTTCAAGTATAATCAACTTCTCATATAACTTTTGCATGAACATTAGTCTTTTAGGACAGTCCTGTGAGAGGGTTGCGAGTGTTAGCTCTGTATTCTTGTTAGATGGTACAATAAGGATAATGGAATTAATTATTACAACTGCATAATACGTTAGCTTCTAGTAAAGTATATTGTATATTTGAGATCCTCTCTTGATGTAGGAAACTCAACAACTAACAATGTAGAGTTCATAACCAAATTCAGCCTTACTAGAAAGCTTTTATTTAGCTTACAGTAGACCATGATTGCAGAGAAAGCACTAAATATGCAAAATGTTAAGGGTATACAATAGTTCAGATGCATTTTGAAAAGAAAGTTGACAAGATTATATGCTTAATATCAGGATGAGTAGGTATTGAATTATATTTTTTTATAATAAGAGGAGTACATATTCATTTGATTTTACAGGTACAAGATTTTACCCTACCTGACTGTTTCAACCTGGGAAACCTTGGTCAAGAAAGCCTTTTGGACATGCTAGAAGTTGCATCAGAGCAGCTTGAGTATGGATCAAATGATCTTCCAGTGTCCAATTTGAAGGCTGATTATGGAGGAAAATCAAGTAGGTACCCAGTACACTGTATATCCTGATAATTTTAAAAATATTTACCTGACATTACAGTTCAAGTAGTTTCTTTTCTATTGCATGAACCTCTTTTAACATTCATATTGCTTCCTACTCGAATCTTGTTTAATATTGATGTCTGCCATAAAATATGAGTATAGAAGTAATAGTTATTATCAAAATTTCATGTTTTTTCTTTGGTTAGTTCCTTCAATAATTTAATTGTTAAGAATTAGTGAAGTGATGATGCTCTGGTGTGTTGTACTTTTTGCAAGTACTTTTGACATTTTTCATCACATTATTTCATCTTTTGCAGCAGACAATAAAAAGAAGGAAAAAGAAAAGCCTTTGACTTCCGGGCAAGATATAGATGAAATTACCAAGTTAGTTTCTGGAGTACGTATCGATGAATCAAGAGAACATCGTCAAACTCAGAGAGACTCTGGAAATCGTCGAAACTCGCCCAATGTAGATGTAGCCTTCAAGGTGGCAATAAATGCTGCGGAATGTCTGCAAGCATATGCAGCTACTGGAGACATCTCTCTCTTACTGGCTACTCACCGATATCTCCTTGCAGTACAGAATAATCAGGGTGACACGTAAGTAGATGTTGATTCTATTATTGATTATCAGTTGTTTTTTCTTTCTGTATTATAAAAGTTGGTTTTTATTATTTAGAATTTAGTTGAAAGTGGTTTTATATCTAATATTTTTTGGTATTTTAATGTAAATAGTTTTGTTTTCAACTGTCAATTTTAGATGTTAATTCTTAACCCCCAGAATCTTAATTTGGCTTTCATTTGAAAAAATGAATTAAAGATGCTGAAAGTAAAGTTACAGGTTGACAACCTTCGAGGTTCTGAATGATTTCATTTAACATCTAAAATTCCAAGACCTTAATATTCCAATGTTATCGTATATTAACGATTTTCAGCTAACCTCGCTTATTAATTTTCTTTATGTGGTTTTATTTTGTTTGGAATACCATGATAAGTTTTAAAGTGACATCATAAGCCTGCACTATGCCATGAAGAATTAAGTTTATTTTTGTTACAAGAAGAAAGATTGTGATTTCTTGTAGATGTACCAGTAGTTCAGAAATTATCTTAATCTTCAGAGTTGGTACAAAATGTAAAAATGTAGATACAGTGGTAGGGACAAAACAAGACACTGTTTTCATTCGTTCATTGTTGGTAGAACTTTGTTTTATGGTAATTTTATTTTACAGTGCTCTACACACAGCTGTCAGTAACAAGAACATTGATGCATTTAATAAAATTCTGAAAGCGTGTGAGAAGATTAAACCTACAGACTTACTGAATGCTCAGAATTTTTCTCTTGAGGTAAGTTCCCCCAGGAATCATTGTTACTTGATCAATTAGGAAAGGTGATTTGTTTTTGAAAAATAATGTGAAAAGGGGGTAATTAATTTCGGTTCTAAAAATTTTTAAAAAGTTTAGAAGAATGATCAGTACAGTACTGTATATTCATCAAGAATTTTAAACTCTCAGTATTTGAGAATTGTCTCCCCAATATGGGAGGTTTTTTATGACACACAAACAGCGTGTAAAGCTTCCTGAGTTAAAGGGAAATTTAATTTGAATTTTAAAAATGTTTAGCCACTTGAGGCATTTCATTCAAATTTCTGTTTTAAATTAAATGTTATCATGTTTTGTAATTATTTAATTTAATGATTGAAACAACAGTAATTAGTAAAATTACATAAAATATCTTATTTCAGACGGCTTTGCATCAGGCTGTAAATGGCAATGAATTAAGTATGGTTCGAAGGCTAGTCGCTGTTCCAGGCTGTGATGTATCCATTCCAGATGCACAAGGAAACACACCCTTGCACAGAGCTGCCCGGCTTCAAGATCACAGCTGTCTTGAAGCTTTATTAACTCGACCCATCAATGGAGCCCGATCAGCAATATCTCAAGCTATTAATGCCTATAATTATCAGGGTTAGTGTTTTATCAACTGTACTATGCAGTTGGAATTTTGAGTACCTCTGTCTGCTCATTTTACTGTAACTAATGTTTAATGTCCAGTTTAATCATTTACAATACTTTGGTCTTTTATTTGAATGAAACTTTGTTGAACCAGTATGTTTATGATAATCTCTAGTTTTTAGTTTCAAGGATTTGAAGTTTATTGAATTACCGAATATCTCAAGTTGTAAATAAGGTTTTGATCATAGGTAAATGTTGTTGTTATTGATATTATTATTGATATTTTGTACTTATGTCTTCCAGGTGAGACTCCTTTGCATATAGCTGTCACAAGTGGTAATATAAATAGTGTGCGAATTTTGATCAATGCTGGTGCACAAGTTCACTTTTGTGAACACAAGAGAGGTGCAAATCCATTACATTTATGTGCAATGTATGGTCATCACAGAATAGCAGAGTATCTTATTAGACATGTAAGTATTAATTTAATTGTGTTATTCTTATCTATTCTTATTCATGTCATGAAAAGTTTATGAAACTGTTCCCTGTTATAGTGGATGCATTACTGAAACTTAGTTTGGGAAACATATGTTACTGTAAATTGCAAACATTCTCATAATTTGTTCCAAAGTTTTATTTTGTGTTATTGTATACCTGTAACTGTGGACAGAAGTATTGTTCTCAAGAAGATTAGTGGTTAATCTACTTTTTGTACCACTGAACAACCAAAGAAATATAAGTTGTACATCAGATTGTCATTCTGGAAGAAAAACTATGCAAAAATCATAAGCAAAATAAAAAGTTCAACTGGAATTCCCATAATTTTTTGTATTTTGAGAAAAATGTGTCTGCTTTTGAAATATTTATTTGATTTACTATGATGGAAGTGATTTAACATTGGTTAAGGAGTCATTAACAAAACTCATCAGTGGTGGGATTAATTTATTATCTTGAAATTTCAGACAAGTGTTACCATAGAAGCTGGTCTCTTTGATGGAAACACTGCATTACACCTTGCAGCCCAAGCCCAAGATCCTGAAATGTGCAGAATACTTATTAGAGCAAATGTAAGTCAATACTGTAATTAATAAATTTAGTGAATGTGGAAATTGAATTTTGATGTTTATCTAAAGTGTCATGATTAGTTTAATTCTAATCTTATTTTTTATTGATATATACAGGCTGATCCTGAAGCCAAAAATTACCTACGAAGAAGGAAGAAGGTATCAGAGTCCGAGGAGGAAGATGAAGATGATGAAGAGGAAGAGAAAGAGGAGGAGCCAAGTAAGGAGGATGATGAAGAGGAGGAGGTTGAATGTTACACACCCTTGGACTATGCTGGAGATAATAGAGAGGTAATTATTCTTGAGACTGGTATTTGGTGTTCCAGGTTACTTTAATTTTAAAGCATAACATTAATATGCAAGAATCATTATCCAGACTTTATGATAGCAAAGGCTTGATTACAGTATAATGAGTAATGCCGTTTCCTTAGTGAATAACAAAATGCCTAATGAAAAGAATTTGGATATAATTTTATATTCTCTATTTTTATGGTACAGTACTATACTGGGAAGCATAGGAGAAAGTAGAAGGTAGTGAAGTGTAACAAAATTAATTCTTTAATATATTTGTTATCATTACTGTATAAGAATTAAAGTATTCTTTGTAAAAAAAATATTTCCTAGGCCACATACAGAGCTCAATAGACATTACAAGACTACATGTTACTTCATGTGTTGATGCAATAAAGTATTATTATGTGGTTATCCATAAATTCATTATACTGTATGAAGTAATCAGCTCAAAGTTTTTTCTGAATTCAAGTTTAAATTGTTTTAATATTTAGCAATTTAAATACAGCCTTTGATAAGTCTTACAGTTATTCTATAATTTTTTAGGGGAATGTGTAAATGAAAGAGAGGTAAAGAGGAGATAAGTAGAGTAAATTGGTTAATCATCAGTTTAATTTATTTGATATTTTATCAGTTGTAGTATATTTTGACTAAAATGACCTAAGGCATATACAAAACTTGAAAGACAACATTACTGTGTAGGATTGTAGGTTTTTGAGAGAGGGGCACCTGAAGTATTTAAATCAGATAGCTGATGTAACAGCAGTAATCGTACTGTATGTGACAGCATCAATCATCTTTATATTTTATTGGAATGTTGTTTGTTTAGAGAAATCTGTCTCGAGTGAGCAATAACTTACGTACGTATTTATTATGCTTTATCGATTCTATTTCATGTTTTAGATCTTGGCAATCCTTAGAAGAGAGATTACTGATGAGCCAGCAGTATTAGAAGCAGCAAATGAAGTCCAAGAAGTAACTAAATTACCAAATGCACAATTTGGAGGAGACTCTGGTATTGATATCTCTGTATCTGGCATCGACATTTCGGTATCGGATATTCAAAGCCCGGATACTTCAAAGGATCCAGAGAACAGGTAAACAGTTTTTTAAGTCTGTTTTGGAGTAGTGAAAAAAAGCAAATTCAAGTCCTTTATCATTTCTGTGCACAAGTCATATAAAGTGTTGTACTATATTCTACATAGGTTTTGTTGTTCTTAATGTTTAAGAAGATTTTCTACGTAATAAGTTCACTTAAGATATGTGAATAATGCTTGGTTTACTAGACCGACGATAAGATTACTTTCTCTATAGCTAACAGCATTGAATACGTATACCAGTAATCTTCTCACTAAAGTGATGGTGTTGCATTTCAGATTTTGATTTAAAAAAATACAAGTGAATTAAGTATTTTTTACACATCAATGTATTTCAACATTCATGATTGCTAGCTACAGTAAAATCATGCGATATATTGTGTATAGAAATTAATGTTGAAATTATTGTTATTTTACAGTGTTGTCCAATTAAGTTCTGGAACTCGGAGTCGTTTGGCAAATCATTTGAGTGGTGATACTTGGCGTCACCTGGCACAACTTCTAGACCTAGACTACTTAGTGCCTCATCTATCGAGAGAGGCATTTCCAGCTTCACTTCTCCTTCAGCCAGACAATATGAAGGTTAGGTTCTACAATACCTGCCCGGGGAAGTCCGATTATAATCTGCAGTGTAATTCTCTGGCAACGATATGTCCAGTAATGTCTTGATAGGTATGAAATGGGGGACATGTGTATTGTCATTCATGCTCTTGGGTCTCATAGAAATTTGCTTTCTGTCACTTGTCCCTCATTTTTAAATTATATTTTCTGGTTTAGGATAATGGGTTTTTTTTATTTACAGTCTATTTTCCATATTTTCATATTCTGGGGATAGAAATGCTGTTTCAGCCTGACTAATTTGCTGTGGCTTCAGAAGTAATAGGCATGTATTCTTTTTCCAGGGAGAATTTGTATTGCGTCTTCCTTTAGCGTATGTAATATTGATGTTTATGTAGATAGTGAATACCTAGTAACTGCTTTTATTTGGCATGGTGAATGTTTTAGATGATATATGAATCTGCATAATATACTAAGTTAGTAATTTTCTTTGGTTAATTTAGTTAGGTTGTGGTACTTCCTTTAATGAATGCATTAATGCTACTCATGCTTTTGGTGTTTGTAATGTAAGAAGGCCCATGGTCGTGTCAAGGAATTTATGACAGTAATTATAAGCATCAATTGTTTGGGTTTGGTACATCTGTTATGAGTTTTTTTTTTTTAATAGGGTTTTCATTTTGCATATGGTAAGGGCCTTAAAATATGAGAATGCATGGGTATTTCATAATTATTGTCTTCTCATCCCAGTCATAATTAATATAATGAATCTTCAGATTGAGTTAGAATGGGTATCATATCTATCTTTTACTTAAGGTTTGGATATTTTCACAGCTGTGAAAAAAACTAATGAGCAAAAACCTACAAATAGCTCAGTCACCTTAGAGTGAAAGTTTTGAAAATAGTGCTAAAATGTAGACATGAACTTTTTTTTTATTTGTTATCTAGAGGGAACTTTTATTAGTATCCTTAGTTCCTTAGCCCGGATAAAACAAGTTTTATTTGTTTTTTAGAGCATCATCATTCGTATTCTGCGAAGGTGCTGCATTGTTTCGCTGTCTAGCACCAGAAAGCTTTTTTGCTTTTCACTGTTGAATAGTTTTACTGTACTAATGTTGAGTTTTCTGGCTATTCTCTGATAGCTTGGTTAGCAAATAATGGCCATTGAGGCTCTTCATATATAATTATTTGCTTTGTTTGTGAAAAAAAAATATAGTAACCCTAACTGAACCCAATTCCTTTATATACACAGGGGGAGCTGTCTAAAGTAATTTTTTTTTGTCTAGCAATACAAATAGAAATAAGCTATGGTTATTTGTTTAGAGTTTTAAAGAGTTCCACCCTCCCTTGAAAATTTGTCCAAGTAATTGACAGTAAATAATTGTTTCCTCCCATTTTTATGGTTGCATTTCATGGTTGCTAATTTCTTGAATCCTTCTGAAGTTGGTAGGATAAAGAGTGGCTAATTTGCTGTGTTGGTTGGTTTATATTAAGTCTGCCTTTTACCAGTAGGGGTTCTCTCCTAAGCTTTAATAAAAGGCTTGGTAGGCTTCTCTGGACTCTGCCTAATTAACCTCGATCTCTTTTACTTCGAAGGACCTATTTTGAGTTTATTCCACAACAGTTTTTAGATTTTCCTATAATTTAATTCTTAAACTCTTTACAACACATGGTGGCTTTTCTTTTGAAAACAACTTCTAATATTGGACAAGGTTTTTATTCTGGATGTTTTATTTTAAATGGGAAGCAGTGAGCTATGTATGAGTCTAGGATGTATTTTGTAGTAAAAGGTGATTAGGTGTCCCTGGAGACATGTTTCATGTTTTTTTATATAGCAACAAAGCATAATTTCGTATCCAAGCAATTTTGATGATCATTTGCAGTTTTCAGTTTTAAGTCGTCGTCTTTATATTCCCTGTAGAGGCACAATGTACTGTGTACCTTATGTGGTATATTGTAGATAGTACATGGTTTTTTTTGCAGCATCCCCTTAGCCCTAGCTGCATCTCTTTAAAGAATATCACTTGGCCATGCCCACAGCCTCCCCACCCCTTACTAACCTTCTCCCTCTTTCACGATATTACTCGTACGGATAACAACGTTAACCATGTCTTGAACCGGACTGAGATTATGATAATCATGCAAGACTCAGACTCTCATGCATTGATAGAGGAATGTTGTTGTTCGTTATCACCTATTCTTACCCTTTGTAGGTGACTGGGAGCAACCATACTTGTCGTTTCGTATTCACATTCAGCATGCACACTTAACTTCCATAAAGGAGGGTTGGCTCAAAATCCCTCCATATTTCATCATCAGGCCATCCCTAGACATACCAAGTGTTTACAATCTATTGCTCAGACCCTGCTTTTTATTTTTCTACATCTATTCAGTGACTCCTCTTCTCTCATTATACTGTTTATATAAACTCTTAAATATCTAAATGAATTGGATGTTTCCATTCTTCTTCTTTTTTATTCTTTAGACCACAGATAATTGGGAAATAATCCATAGAACATTAAAAAATGAGTCGAGAACACTATAATGAGAAAGATAGCGCTTTTAAAGACGTGTCATTTTCAATTGAACTGAACTACAGAGGCAGTGATGAGGATGAGCACTAAGTAAAAAGGTCTGAATAGAAAAAGATTTAAAGTAAGTAATGAATAAAATAAGTCTTAAAAAATAGAAAAGGATTAAATACAATATCTAATCTTTTTACAAGACTGTGCTCCTAGTGGCTGTATGTTTTTTTTAAATCCAAGATTAGTAAATTGCTTTATTTTCATTGTCACTGCACCATCAGTAATACTATGAAACTTTTCCTCCTCCTCCTTTTCCATTTTTGGTGGCAATATCTTTCCCATTTGTGGATGGGCAGGGTTGGGTGTTTGTACCATCTTGAGGTGAAAGGGGTAAGTTTTAGCTATCTGGATTGGCGGAAGGGGATGGGGTTTCCTTCCTTTCCTGTCTACTGAATTCCTCCCTGTTATGAGCAAGTTGCACAGAAAAAAATAACTTTGTGTTGTTGTGAAGAGTAAATTTTCAAAATTATGTTGATAGATCATTTGTACAAATTATAGCATGAGAGAGAGTTTTCTTTGACACATCTTTGATGAAATTCAGAACTTTCATGAAGGTTTCCAGTAGCTATGTATATTGTAGTTTTTTATGTTTGTAGTGTATAGATAACAAAGTTATGTTTAGCATAATATATAACTTTGGACACTTGTATTGCAAGTCTGCGCAGGTAAAAGAAAAAAAAAATACATTGAAAGAAAGTTAGTCTTAGTATAACATGCATACTCTACTAACATTGTTTGCTTATGTGAAAAATCAATTTTCTTAAAATGTCTTGCACAGTACAATAGCTTTCTTTCCAATTTATAAAGCTGGTGTAAATGTTAAAATATGTTGGAATCATCCTAATGTGTGCATAAAGAGTTCCATATGGCAGCCAAAGCTACACCCACTTTGATCACATCAGAAATAACAGATTTAGACATACCAAACTTGTTGAGGTTTAATAATTCCAACTAAAAAGTGAGCTGTTGTAGTATATTTTATGTTGTTTTTGAAGAGTTTAATTAGTTTATCAACGAATATTAGATGAATATTCCATATGACCCAATACCTGTGTGCACAGAATTCAGGTCAACTCATATTTATTCAAATTTTACTTGAATGTCAAAAATCAACCAGCAATTAACATTATTTTTTTGAAATACCCAGAAATTTTGTCTTATCATATGGAGTATCTCAATGATTTACTCGGTGTGGCTAAGTCTAATTTACTTGTAATAGCAGTCGATTTAGTTCCTCTGTAGATATTAAGTGTATAGTAGTGTAGATATTCCCACCACTTGTGTGCACTGATATTGCTCACCAGGCCACCTTACCACATGTCTATACGATTAAGCTAAATAATTTTAACATGATTAAAATGTCTTTATTTTAAATAATTTCTAAAGTTAAATTCTTTTGAAAGGTTGCGTAATGAGTTTTTCTGAGAATATAGACTCAACATTTATGAACATCTCAGAACTCTCATGACTGTTATTATAAGGAGCTTCTGTTATTAAATAAGATAGCTGAGAAAAATGAAATATTTCTGTAGGATTGAAAATGTGGAATTGAGGTTTGTTCCTACACGAATACAAAC
Source organism: Palaemon carinicauda (assembly GCF_036898095.1). Lineage (NCBI taxonomy): Eukaryota > Metazoa > Arthropoda > Malacostraca > Decapoda > Palaemonidae > Palaemon > Palaemon carinicauda. The sequence continues at coordinate 166,254,639 of NC_090728.1, read as the reverse complement.
CATTTCAATGTACTGTATGTTAATTAAAGGACAATGGTTTGTATAGTTAGGAAAAAACATGTTACATATATATTTGTTTTTTTTTCCGTTCGTATCCGCTGTACTGTAGTTAAATTCTAAACTCTGTTTTTGTTCTCTATTCCAGGGTGTTACCGTCGACAAGCTCAGAGACTGTCTTGAAGTTCTTGGTTTGAAGGATTGTCTTGCTGTCTTAGATGCAGCATAAACTGGAATACATTTCTAGTTCTTTTATTAAGGGGGCATCTAGATTTAAGGAACTATATGAATGTGCTCAGAGATGGAGAAAGTTAGGTAAAGCATACTTGTCACAATAGGATTTCTCAGGTATGTGCTTTGTTGTGTAAAATGTTTGTGCTGTGCTATGTCAGAGTTGTCATGCCATTCTTGCTTAGGCAGATTAGATAACTAAGGTTGATGTAAATGCCTATTGGATTTGATTGTTGAGAATTGCTACATCAAGGTGTTGTCCTTGCCAAGGTGAACTAGAGAATGGACGTTAATGGTGGAGCATGTTTTGAGGGTATGGCTGAGAAGAAATCAAAAAGAAAGATCTATTTTCAATATGGTGTTCAGTACTAGTTTTTGATGTAGTACTAGCTTTTGATGATTGACCTTGCAAGTGGGAAGTGAGTGCCTTTATGCTTATATATCTGTGGTATATTGTGATCTTGAATAAGAAAGATGGGGTTTATTCCATTTTGAGAAATATTTTTGTAATTTTAAGGATTTTTTGTCCTTTAAGAATATCTAAGTTACATTGCCAGCTATTTGTCAAATGGTTTTGTGATGAGATTTTGTATATATATAAATAGATTTTATATATTTTTATTGGTAACTTTAGAGTAACTTCAGTTAATGGTACATTTAAGTTAGTCTTATGTTTTTAAGATGAAAGCAATCAGCTGATTAATAAGGTAACTTTGTTAGCTGATTATTACATTTTTTTTTTTAATGTATGACTATCAACCGAATAATTACTGTATATACAAAATTTCTATTGATTGTTGCTTTACAGCAAGGTTGAATTTATAAGGCATACAGTATAAAGTGAAGAGTTTAAACCATTAGGGTAATATTTTATAATATTTTCCAATATTTTATATCGGCAATTTTTCAAATATGTAGTAATATTTTAAAATATGGACCGTGCATAAAAATCATTCCATATTCATGTGTAACTGTTACACATTAAATTGTGTAATACTGAAAGTATTTTACATTTTTTATTTTTCAAGCTAATTTGTACAAACAAATACTTAGTTTATTCCTTACATATTCCAGAAAGAAATTTTTATTTATGCTTTGACAGTGTAGTTCTAGGCAGTACATTCATTTCCATTAATTACTAAATATAGTTCAATAATTATTTTATAAAATTTATGAATAGTCAGTGAATTTAGTAGTTTTATCAATTATGCATTTCATTCCACTTGAAGAAATTTGTCACTATGTTGATTTTATAATTGCAATATTTTTTCATTCCCTCTTAATTGTTTATAGTATATTCATTTTAGGTAGTTGTCAAATTCAAAATACCTATTTCATTATCTAATTGTTTTGAAAAAATATATCGTATATATAAATTCTTTGGTAAATGTTTTTATGGAGGACATTCCAAAAAGCTTTAAATGATTTTTTTTCTTTGTCTTCTCTTTTATATTAGTTTTTACTGTTGTTATACTGCTAAAAGTTTATAAGTTAAATTTAATAAACATGTTTTATGTGTTTCAAGTATTTTTCTATGCCTCAAGTTTGTTTAACTTACAATTATCAATTAACAAAAAATCTCAAATGATCAATAATTTCCTCAGCTCCTTGGCAGCCATATGAGAGCTAAACCCTATTAAGATTTTCAGCTTAGTGTTCTAGTTCACATTTTTTTCAATGTAAAGATATGTCTACTCTGTACAATATACACAATTCTGTATAACTCCGATGTTTACAAAACTGGTAATTTTTGGAGGGAAGATGAAGGACAATGAAGAACTGCCTTATGTTCAAGCTAGTAAGTTTCCTGCAGCAACTAGGGGCCCATCTACATGGCCGAGTTTTGTATGGTAAACTTTGACACTCTTAGGGGTAAGCTTGTCAAAGGCATTTATGCTGGTTGAGTAGTCAAAGCCTAGCAGTAATTGAAAAAGGATCAAGTACTGTAATAGACGGACACGAGTACTGTATACAGTACATGAATACTTGCTGCCCTAGAGTGGGTAACTCATAACCTATCAACTCAGTGCCCATTGCCTATGCATGGTCAACTAAAACATAAGAAACTCACTGTATGGCCTAATATTGTTTTTACTTGGAAATCTTTTACTTGGAAATCTATCTCGGTATAAGTACAATATTGTGTTAATGAATAACATATTTCAGTAAGTATACAGTGCATACAGACACGTGTACACATAACATGAGTCATTGTCATACTTATTTTTTCTTACAAGCTAAGCTACAACCCTAGTTGGTAAAGCAGGATGTTATACCCCAAGGGCTCTAAAAGGGAAAATAGCCCAGTAAGGAAAGGATATAAGAAGAGATATAATAGTGTACCCTTAAGCAAGAGAATTCTAACCCAAGACAGTGAAAGACCAGGGTATAGAGGCCATGGCACTAACAAAGATTTAGTGAACAAAGATTTGATTTATGAGTGTCCTCCTTGAAGAGTTTATGTCTCTTCTACCCTTTCAGTTGGAAAGTAGCCACTGAACAATTAGTTAACCCCTTGAGTGAAGAGGAATTTTTCGTTACCATAGTATTGGCAGGTGTATGAGGAAAGAGGTCAATGTGTAAAGAATAGACCAGACTATTCAGTGTATGTGTAGGCAAAGGAAAAATAACCCATAAACAGGGAGAGATCCAATGTAGTAATATCTGGTTAGTCAAAGGTCCTAATAAATCACAAGCAGTAGTACAAGGTGTATCTCAATGGATGGCTGATGCCTTGCCAACCTACTACTTACATGTACATGTAATAGGTAAAGTAACAATAAAACACTGTTGTTCCTATCTAAGAACACTCACTGATACTGTAGTGTATATTACTGTAATATAGGTACAGCACTACCACTACAGTACAGGTTAATTAGTTAAGGTAATCGTGAATGACCGTTGTGTTTGGCAGGTTGACTCGCACCATTCAAACTCACTGTACTTGTAGCCTATACAGCATTTACATTACTACAGTAAAATACATTATTTTGTATTCAGCACTGTACAGTACCAGTTAATATAACAATAACACTAATATTGTATACAATGAATACATAAACAACATAAAAACTAAAAGAAAAAGAATCAATACAACACCAATAACCATTCACGTACAAAGTTCTACCCTCTTAAGTCTAAAGTATGATACAACACTTGAGCCATTGACTGTTTGGCTCAGGGGGTTTCGTAATATACAGTACATATCACATTTTATATTAAGTCACTAGAAGCACGCTGGATATGTTCAGGTTTTTTACATGTGATTCTGCACAAAAGGACTGAAGCGGGAGATACACACTTGAGGGGAAACAATGCGAAACTGAGGCTGAGTCGGCGAGAGATGGTGTGTTGTGCTGCGTGAAGAGGGAAACAGCATGAAGCATGCCAGGTGCAAAAGGAGCGCAGTCGGCTTGAAATTGTTACACCATGAGAGTACTTATCACGAAACTGCGAAGAAGTGATTTACTTTTATTCAATAGGTTATACGATTCTCTGTAACGCAACTGACCAAATCTGCAAATAATGAGGGTGTTTTGAAAAATAGTTTTCATATCTAAAAAAAACTTGCCATTGATAGTTTATGACCATGATTTTGCAGACTTTGCCTGCTACTTTGCTTGATTCAACCATATTGGTAGCTATTATTGTACGCATACCTGCAGTTGTGCTTGCTTCTGTGGTAATAATAACTGTAACTCCTGCTTCTGAGACTTGCAGTAACACCTCAATTTGGTATCACTGCTTCTACTCTTGTTGAGCGATCCAGCTGGCTCACCTTACTTGAAATCACTTAAAAGCAAAAACCGTTTACCTTGGCATCCCCCACCATTCTTACCCTTAGCTCACTTTTCAGCAAAGGTCTGAGAATTGGGGCCAAAGAAATTGGACAACTGTCCCTCACAGAGTTTGGACAAAGAGAAACAATTCCATAGGACCAATGTTGCAAGCAATGCTTACCCTCAAAGGCATAGCTGCAGCCTTCTTAGTCATTTGAAAAATGTTGCATGGTGGATCGGTTTGTTCTGACCGTTACTATACGTACATTTCTCTTCAAATAGAACCAGGAGTACCCCAATACTGACACGGAGAACTATGCACTGCTTAAACCCTCCATACCAAACTCCTAGATCAATAAAATTGTAATGCAAGTGAAAATCAATCATGGCCCTAGAAAGGCTTGAACTCTAACCCTAGTGTGCGAGTCACCAACAATTCTACTGCTCTTACTCAAAACTTGCTGAGGATGACCACAAATGGCATTATGTCTTCAAAACTAACTTAGCCAACTGGTAAGAAAAGTCAACACCTGCTTTGAAAATTTCACCTTGTCCTCTCTGGAGTAAAAGGCAAATCTGTCAACGTGATGATTCAAAACTCCCACAGTGAAGACACAAAGGAGGAAACCATGGCAATTGACTCAGTATACCTGCTTTAAATTGGATTTATGAATTAGGGTCAGAAGGCTCAATACAGGGAACTGGGAGGCCATTCAGCACTCATACCTATTATGGAATTCTGAGTGGTAGAAATGTATCATTTCTACCTATTTTTACAGGTACCCACATAAAAAAATACTACCAAGATTATGCACCTTGGTATTATTTGAATTCATGTTTTTTAGGTAAAAGAATCCAATGGTAAACTTTTTAGTCACCTATCACTTTTAAGAAATTTGGAGTTTCGGTTGCAAAAACTCATGCACCAATTTAACACCCATCATTATCACAATCATAGTATTGTGAGAAAGCATCTTATCATCATCATTCCTGTCATATGGCAGGTCCTGGATGTTGATAAATTATTTAGGTAGAGTGCTACTATCAAACCACAATGGCTTCAAATTCATCAAGAGTCCAAGCATGACTCATTGGCAACAGGAACATCAGGCTTCAGAACATGAGATCGCTTCCATATACCCACCTGGTAATTAACCAACTTTATATGTTGCTTCAGGCTTTTGCAACATTATGGTACCTTCCTCATGTGCACGTTTTATGGTTTGCTGAGTTCTTCGCAGTTGTAGTCGTTCAGTTGCAGGTAGAGAAGTTCAACATGTTTGATGTCTGGTCTACCAAAGACAGCACAGGTGAAAGGATCCAGTTCATCAACCAAATCTGATGGCACTTTCTAGGCATCACCTAATCTGAAAAGGAAATTTCAAAGTGCACCGTCTTCTGAAGGAGTTCCAGAGGTTTAAACTTTACGATCCCCTTAAACCAGATGGTTAGATTACACCCTGTGAATGCATGTAGTGATAACAATGCTTTATGTATAAAAGACATGGCCTTAGCCAGTTCAGATACACTCATCAGCCATCTCTTGTTTCCCGTACCAGTGTCAAACAAAATACTGACATCTTCCATCTTCGATGCTTAGTACAACAGCAGGAAGACATCATTGTCCAGGCTCTTGACTCTGTGCGGTAACCACACCTCTTGCCATGTACACAGTATAGGATATCCAGAAAAATTAGAGATACTTTCAATATGCTGTGTAGTTATTAAAGTACTGTATGCAGAGTTTACATAAATTTATATACATTATCTATAAGTGCCAAAGATCACTACTTAATACCTCAAATCTGTTTCCTCTATGGATGATAGCAGTGAAGGCAACTTTGTTCTGATGATCATATGGCCATCATCTGTCTTCAGCAGGTAGGCATGTCCATCATACACTACAGTAACTTCTCTGCCACACAGTCCATGAGTGCATCCTGGCTCCATAGCTTGGTGAGTATTTGAAAGATGATGTTTTATTATATACAACTGTTCATGTTAATATTCATGTCAAATTAAAATATTACTATCCTAATTATAGTGATGTAATAGCTGCTTCATAAGTAGTATTAGACGAATGAACTGCTGCTTGTTGGAGTCATTGCTCAGGAAGGCCTTCTAATCCACAGGTCGTTTAGTCTTCTCACTTTGTATGACAAATTTTTCACCATATTCTCATCTGATGCATTCCTGTGTAGTGACAACTTCACATCATTTAACAGATAAATAGCAATGAATTAACATACATGGATAAATTATGAAATCATTGTTTACTGAAAAAGATGTTTCATTACAATGTTAAATAGCACATTTAATATAACTTACCTTCACAGACTGGAATCTACGTATCTGTGCTAAATACTCAAATACTGCATCTCCTTCCTTGTACATCATGCCAAAGACCTTCTGACATAACAGAAGGAGGTTACTTTGGATATCTTTCATCATGTAAAAACAGGCATTTCCATTGTATATTGCGAGTTTCTTTCCCAGTAGGTTCTGCTGCATCACCTACAGTACTTCTTTTGTCAAGTGATGAAATTAGATTTATCAGTTTTACAGAAGAAACCATTAGCAGTTGCTAAACTGTAGGGAACAGGCGTCACGGGGAATTCGACCAGCACTTCCAGCTTTAAAGTAATTCCCAGTTGTTAAAATTTCACGAATAACTGTTGAGCTACATTTCTTTGATGCTTGAACTGTACAACTTTTAAGTCCACTGATCTCTTGGTACTTTTCTTATGCATGGATCCAAGTGCCTTGAGGTTTTGTATCTTAACTGGCTCTAAGAAGTCTCTGTTGTTCAACAGTTCATCTTCAATGAAAGCGTCACATGCTTCTGCTCCGACCTCCTTTGCTCTAAATATGTCATGCTATACATCATGTGTTGCTGCCTTACTAGAAGACAGAATGAGCAGATATCCTGTCTACTGTGAATGAGTTGAGGAAACTCTGTACTGTCTCAATGTTCCTTTGGCTCCTAGCAATTTCTGTTGGTCTCCCACCTCTATATTCATGAATTTCTGATAGCTGCACATCTACCAGATTCAACATGGAGTTGACAAACTGAGGCCTTGAGTATGCTGTTCTGACCCATCTCTGATGTACTTTTTGGTTTGTGTGTATGCCTATGATGCCACAACTGCTACCTTCACAAGACTTAGCAGGTCGCATGAATGTTTTCTCCATTGTTTTGTCCACATCTAAGCAATTTCCTGGAATGAAAGAATGTGCAATACTTATTGCTCCTTGTATTATCAAATCTATTGCTCTCTCATGGCTTGATTCTATATTTCACAGAACCACTGAGAAGCTCCAGTTCCTTGCATAATTTTGTTCACCAAAACTGAAGAAAAGGGGGTGTCATGGCATGTATGCATGTAAGGTGAATTTGTGCTTGCCAGCAGGGATCAAAGCCAGAAGTACACGCGCATGATCCATGTAAGACAGCCACAGCTGAGCAGTCTTTCCAAGGGATTCTTTTCTGCATTCTCCATGGTAAGCTTGGAATCTATCTATGTACTGTTGCACTCATTGTTCATGGCTAATTCAATAATAGTGGGAGAATAGTTTGTTACAACAACACAGCATCTTCTGACCACATTATGAGAGTTCACCATTCTGACCCTCTTGGTACAGGCTCATGAGAAGTTGGTCCAATGCCTCTGTTACAACTTTGTGACAGTGAGGTCCAATGCCTCTGTTACAACATTGAGACTGTGAAGTGTCTGTCATAATGCTTCCCCAAAAGAACATCTTGATCTTGCAGTGAACCTGATCCAATGAGTCCAGCTTCAAGTAGGATATCTGAGAAACCACTTTCATCCATCTTCTTACCCAACATCCTCATCAATGCACATTCCAGATGGAATGTTCTTATGAGTATGATATTGTTTTGATACCAATCTGCCTTCACACACACTCCTTTGTTGAATATGATAGTGAATCTTTGCTGCACTTCACATGTTCCACACACTTTCAGCACATCGTAAGCATTCCTGTACAGTTTTGTATTCTGTGATGGGACTTGCAGTGACTAGGTAGTAATCACTGGACGTCAAGCTGTCGGGTGTCTTCCCATTTTTGGAGAGGAAACCTGTGATATCAGGAATTAGATTCTGTGTGGACTGGCCATTCATCCTGGCTAGGATCCATGCCATTTGCTTCAGACTACCTTTATAGAATGAATCCTCAACACCTGGATATTTCACATGAATGATAGTTAGTTTGGGATTTTAGCATAATGTTATGTAACAGTTTGCCAATTCTGTAGTCTTCAGATGAAGAGAACATTCTTTGGTTCTTTCTATTGATGGCATTTCAACACAGAGACCAGTATGAGACTCTGAAGGTCCTGCTATGTCTTGCAACATTATCCAATGTGCCCTATGAACAGAACCTTTCCAGTAATGGAATTCATAAGCTGTTCAAAACTGTCAAAGTCAGTGAAACACAGATTTGAATTCTGGAGCTCTAACAATTTGAGTTGATGGAAATTTTGATGTCTCTGTAATTACTTTAGCTAAGCCTGTCTTCATCTCCAAGGTGTAGTCATTATTGTAGCAATAATTCTCACAGTACCCCCATCCTATTGAGAAGAGTTACAAGTTGTTCACTACTATAGAGGAGCCTCATAGTCATACTCAACAGAATGTGTTTTGGCATCTTCCACTCACCACAAATTGTAGCACAGCAGATGTCCTGTCCAACAGACAGGATAAGTTTCTGAATCTTTGATGATTTGGGGACAGTCTCTTTTGTTAAAATAAGACTCAGAAACATTTAAAGTTCTGTTGGTATCTTTGTATTGCATCCCATATCAAACACATTAGGAGGCCACTTCAGCTCATCAGCTTTTTTAACGGTTTGTTAATGACACCATTTAGCTACATCCCTGACTCTGATTATAATGGATGACCATAGTACATATGCCTTATGAATAGCATCATCAATGCTCATGCTACTATTGTAAATGATGAATCTGTGGTACTGTGGTCCACTTTCACTCAGTTGACAAAATGACAGTGCAGATGAATACTTGAGTTGAATTTGGAGTTTGTTTTTCACCTTTGTGGCTCTGTTTTATCCAAATGTGCTATGTAAGTTCCTTCGAGTCACAAAGTTTCAATTCTATTTCTTAAGAGGACCTCTTGTTCTATGACCTTACGGACTTTTTTTAAAGCAAATCTGTGACCATCTTCCATTGGCAACTGTCAGTTTCTGTTCTTCACTTTGCCATCATTTTGTATCTTGAACACAGTATAATCTTCTCCATGATCAATAGTACTTTGCTTCACATGCAAACAGACCTTTGCCTCTGATCCTGGTGAATAGACAGTCATCATTCCTCAACTCAGCTTGTTGTTCCAAACCTTGCCATCCTCCAAATTCATATTGATACAGACTTTCAAGCAGTCCAACATCCCTGTACTTTTATCTTCTTGTGTTTATCAGACTTACAGCACATACAATGAAGTGTGAAGATTATACTTTCTCCAGATGTTCTTTTGGCCCTAGATGGGACACACTGTTCGTCGGTTTTCTGAGCAAGGCAATTCAAATTCATAATGAACCTTTTAGAGGATTTTTACAGATATGTAATTCTGTATGTTGAATTAACAGCTCAGCAAATCTACTGCTTTTTATTTCCTGCACTTTAGCAAATGTTTCCTCGCATCTTCTTTGTAAGAGAATAGTTTAATTTCACCATATTTGTCTGTTGTCAATCCTGGCACATTAATTACGCACTAGCTTCAGGCAGGCTGATGTAATACTGCTAGTTCCCTTACGTTTTTTGGAGGCTTCGCCGCCAGACGTAGAATCAGTCATGTTACTGTCTGGCATACTTCACTCTCTCAATCCTATTCTAGTCCCTGGGAAAAAGTTTAAGTGAGGTCAGACAATTTTAAATGACATGCTTTAATATCAGGCATAATTTTTTTTGTCCCCTAGACAGAAGGTGGAAAAGTGAATATAAAAAGGTTACATATACTGTAAGTCATAAAACATGAGTTTTTGCAAATGAAAACTAACATTTCTTAAAAATGGTTATTGATGGGGGAGACTAAAAAGTTGACCAGTGGATTCCTTGGCCTGAAAAACATACATTTATATACAAAGATTATGATGACATGAAAATTAGAACCAGAGTTACGAAGACATATAGTACAGTATATTGTTTTAAGTATCGCTTCAGAACAGCTATTGTGAATGAGGGTAGTTATAAAATTACATAAAAATGGTACACTGCATCACAGTTTATACACTGTTACCTCTCAGATTTCCATAAAAAAACATGTCAAAGCTTTAAAAAAATCAGTTTTGTTCTGCCATGGGGGCTTAGCGGGGACCCACTGGGGGCCTATGTGGTTTATTTATTCTATACTGTACAATAATTTAAAGTTGATTGGGATATTTTTTGAGTGGTGCTAGAATTAACAAACAGTTTTAAGACTGCTTACTTTTAAAAAACAAGTTCCTGTCTAAGAGCTCAATTATACGATAACGAAGGTGGAAAAGCTTGTTTAACGGAGACTACTGTCAAGAAGTAAGATTCAGTGTGAATTTGTGTTTTACATCCTGCCACACCTGTATAAAGGACATAAGCGTGTACTGTCTTCTTTCAGTAGAAGTCGTGGAAAAACTTTGAAACATTCAATGACTGGTAATGCTAGCACTTACAATATTGTACTGTACAACTAAAAATGGTGAGGAACAAAACTTTTCTTGTAAGGACAAATATTTATTAGATCTGAATTGCTCATATGGCAAGAGAGCATATACACAATACCTACCAACTAACATAGTTGTCTAAATGGTTTTTAACCGTTTCTGCCTATGATTATTTACTTCTTGACTGATATTTCAAATTGATGCATTTAACTTCAGACAAATGCAATGTTTGTCTCTAAAGAGCACTGTACTGTACAATGCTCCAGTCTCTTAGGTTGAACACTTGATCATCATACATGGTTAAGGAGGAAAGTATTATGCTAGAAAGGAAAAAACATCCCTGCTTATTATCTATTAAGTAGAGAAAACATATGAACAAAACAATACAGAAGCTCATTCTAATATAATGCATGTTACGAAGTTCTGTATACAGTATTAACAAAAATAAGGTTGAGTATTTATCAATGCAAAAGACATCATTACAATTATGTTAAAAGGTGAATGCAAAAATACCATACAGTAATACAAAATAAATTATCTTATTTCCTAAAACCTTGCAGTACACTGTAGCTAAATATCTGAGAAAGTGAGTTAAGTCTGGCAACCTAACTAAAAGCTATAAAAATCCCTAACCTTATTTCTTATTTCTATCATAGAAATGGATAGCAAATAATGATTAATATGCATTAAAATTGAGGTAGTATATATATATACACATTCCCTTAGCTATCTTATGGTACAACACCACTTGTGACATTATTTTATTCAAAACTGGTGTGTTCAACAATTCCTTAAATAAATACAAAATAGATAAAAACTCATTTAATGGGAACCAAAAACAAGTAAAGATTGAGAAGTAATAAGAAAGTAAGCAATAGTTTGGCAAATGCATTTTTTTTTTTAGAGATGATGAGCTTTGCTTTCTACATCTTAACAACCAACTGAATCCATACTACTTTGATAAAATAACAACAATATAACAATAAAATCTAAATAATTATCACAGTATCTACATTCAGAAGAATTGAGAAATTAGCCATTGCATGGCCTACAAAATAAGTGGAACTTTGGAGGCCGAAAATGTATCAGTTCATACAAAATAGTCTATAAACAAAATCTTCAGAGATATCCTCATTCCTGTCGTCAAACAAATTTTTTGAAGGTTGTATAGCAATCCCTACTAACTGGAACTTGTACAAGTCAAAAAGTGTATTGCCAGAGGCACAATGCCACTCAATCAAAAGTAGCTACAATACTGTAGACCATGTTTAAGCACAGGTCTACCAGAGCACATAAACAAAACTTTGCTACTGATATTTTCAATCATTTGTATTATCTTTTTTTTCTATTTATACAGTAACAATGACAATAATTAACCAAAAATGAAACTTGCAAAAACCCCAATAGAATTGAGAGAGATAATTTCAAAGTCAGAGTGGTATGCTTATGATCTTCCAATTAGGCCACTAACTCTCTGTACAACAGGTAAATTAAGGTTAAATTTAATTTTATATATTTTTTAGTGTTCTTATCAATGAAAGCATAACAATGTTGCGTAAAAACTTCAAGACAAATTATATTAGTGTCCTGGAGCAGGTCAATCCAACCTACATTGATTCTAAGGAGAAAATAATTCAGTGTTCGAACAGCTTTCTGAAACAAATGAAGTTAGACCTCTGAGGTTCCACTTTACAGTATAGCATTTAAAAACTGAACAAATATATTTTGAGAAAATCAAGCAAAAATATTCTTAAGAACTCCTAAACATCTGCATTATTGTATTCTACATTCTTCAATGAATAAAATATAGTATTGCAGTAGATATTTGTACATCAATGAAAGGAAATCATGAACTGTGTTCAAAATTTTCCTTTCATGTAACATACTCCTATCACTGTCAAAAGTATTTCCTAAGAATTTTAATGTGAAAATTATTGACAATGAAAGAAAGAGCACCAGCAATGTACCATAGTTACAAAAACAGTGCCAAGTAATAAATTGTGCTTCATTAACTTTGTATACAAATTGGCACTAAACTACCATTCCCAAAACAGACATTCCAAAGTAACAAAGGAGGCTTCAGTTAGTAAAGATAAACTTAGGTTCGTTAGATCACATCAGTTTTTATATTCTTTCTCTAATGACCTTGTACTTAATTAGTAACCATAAATTCATGTGATGTCTATGCATCTCTTCATCAGAGCAAAATAAATATTACATGGGTGAGGTTTGATCAACGCACTTCCCTTCAGAATATTTCAACATGGTACAGTACATATTCTACTAAACTCTGTATCAAGAGGTAGCTACAAACCTTAAATTCAATATTGAGGTATAGGTTTCAGTACTTTCCTGTATTACATATAGTCTCATGTTAAAAAAAAATATATATTGCCATACTTGTCTTCTTTTTGGCAACAATATGCATTGCCAAGCTCCTCCTCTATTTCCATCCTCTCTAAATTACTATAATGCACAGTAGGAATCCACAATAATCATCAACTAACTCTGTACTTGGAGTACAGATTCAATTACTATATACTGTATAACTATCTTTTTACACCTACCGTAAGTAAAATATAAAAGGGGTTGGTAATACACACATAGCTTACTAATAAACTTATTGATTTTTACAACTGCCTTGGATTATAAACAAAACTTGTATAACAATTACTGTATAACATGCAATTGGAAGTGGATAGCAATTATATTTGTAATTTTAACTTTGATTGAAATTTTCATACCGACTTCATAAAATTATTCTGCAGGTTTATAATAATTATCTTTCAAATCCTTTTCTAGGCTTAGAAATGAAATTTTTCACTTGAAAAGAATCTAGCTGCCAGAAGAATTAGGAGATATAGTTGAGCAGGAATATAGATGACCCACTGTTTTGAATGCAGAGGAGATGAATTAAAAAAATCATACATGAATGCATATATATATATATATATATATATATATATATATATATATATATATATATATATATATATATATATATATATATATATATATATAATGTATATATATATATATATATATATATATATATATATATATATATATATATATATATATATATATATATATATATATATATATATAATATATATATATATATATATATATATATATATATATATATATATATATATATATATATATATATATATATATATATATATTATATATATATAATGTATATATATATATATATATATATATATATATATATATATATATATATATATATATATATATATATATATATATATATATATATATATATAATATATGTGTGTATATATATGTATATATATATATATATATATATATATATATATATATATATATATATATATATATATATATTAATATAATATATAATATATATATATATATATATATATATATATATATATATATATATATATATATATAACATATGTAATATAATAATCACTGTTTATCACAAACGCGGTGAACACGATTTTCTATGGCTTATAAAATTAGTTTTCTGATCAGGCAATTTATAGTCAACAAGATTAAAATTGAGATGGGAACAATGATCAAAATCTGGTATTGCACCACTACAACCATCCCTATTTGAATTTACAAATACTGTAACAGTACTGTAATGACAATACCAGAAAGTAAGGTTCCTAAATTTCATAGTACAGTATAGTACTGCATTGTTGCTTTTCATTCTTGAAAGTGGTATACTATCATTTTAATTAAACACAAGAAACTGAAATATAAAATGTCTACCATCATCAACTACAATTTCTTTACCAAAACAAAATTACAAAATTTTTCAAAAGTAATTTGTATTTTTTCGTAGCTAAACAAACAAAAAATTCTTTAAAATAGAAATATATCTTCAGAGGTATTGGAATGCCCATTGAATTGTTAACAAGATAGTTGGTTAACAACAGGTGGTGTGAGGGGGAAGTACCATCCTCCCGCTAGTCACAGAATAGCCACTTTTGTCTTTGGGCCTTGGACTAAGAGATATGGTTGAAGTTGGAAGCTTAATTGAAAGGAATCAGATTTGTAAAGCTAGGAAAAATAAGGATTTATTTTATTAAAAATGTTTATTGGTTCCTAAATGTATACAACCCTTCAACCCTTTAAAAGAGGGAGACTGACTCATTGGTGGGAGGAAGTCCCGTAGAACCTAACTTAAAGGGTATTTTCTTCCCTTCCTTGTTCTGTACAGGAGTAAGGAGGGAGATTCCAACAACCTCCTAACAGCTTACCATAGGGATGTAGAAGCTGTTGGGGCTTCGCCTAGTATTGACTTAACAAGAAGACTAATAGGATCCAGCAAATCCATCTCCCTAAACAGGGAGATGGCATCAGCAGTATCAAATCAGGCACATCAATATAAATGCTTGGCAAGAAACCGACCCACTGTTCTCTTGACGGATGTAGTGTGCAAGAATGGTGCTCCATCGTGTGACACACCAGCATCAGACACAAAGCAAGTAAGTTGCGGTTGCAGCATCCCCTCAAGAGGAACAAGAGGTAGAAGAGTCAGACATTCCACTTCTTATCAAGACATGCTGTATGTGTCACTCTAGACGGGTTGCATACAAAGTCATGTGAGGAAGCTGGGACTGCTGCAAAACTATTAACCAGCCACTTCACAGCCAAACAAAAAAGGGACCCAGTATCTGTGGTACTGAGAAGCAAAAGTGGTCCAACACCATCAGATCCATCCTCAGCTTTAGAATTCTTCTTTGAGATGGTAGAGTTACGCATTGATCAAAGTCGCATCTGCAAGCAAACAACCTCACAGAACCAGACACATCATCATTGAGAAGGCTACGACACTTGTATGCAAGGCGTTGAGTCCTCCTTAAGTAACATATGCAGTGCCCTGATGGGAAAAGACGTAACTTCGTGCCAACTTACACGAGTGATAGGACCACGAAGGCCCTGAACTGGTGTTCGAGACCAACTAGTACTGGGTCTTTGTCACACATTGTGAGATAATAAAGGCAACTGAACATGAGGCACCTGGAACTCTTCTATTCTCTTTCTGATGCAGAAAAGAGACCCTGGGACCTCAGTCCTAGGACAGGCAAGACTGCATCTCAGTATAGGCAAGATTGCTCAAAAGTCCCCTCAAGCATTAACTGATCCCCCTAGGAGGAGGGTCTCACACAATACTGAGGAGCCTCTTCTCCAATCCCCTTCCCAAAAGCAGAAAAGAAAAACAGTATTGGGGGAAAGACTTAATGATACCCTCCTTAGGTCAGCAGGAGACATTTGTACCCATGCCCTTAGGATAAAGATCGTCCCACCTAGGGTGGGCAAGAGCATTTGAAACTCCCTTCAGGCATGAATCGTTCTCAAAGGAGGGATCCAAATTCTACTGAAGTGCTTCTTCAGCAGAGGCAGGCGAGAAAGTTTGTGATTTGCTTAAAAGTTCTTTTGTTAAACCCCCTCATAAAGTCTCTCTCAGGGCCTACTAAGACCTACAAGAACAGGACACCACTCGATAGCGGGCCACCCACAGTCCCATGGAAAGAACCAGGATGGTAGATGAACGCGTTCCACTCTACCTGTATGATGCGAGTAGTGTACTTGATCTCTAAAGGGTCTGTTACCTACTATCGGAGTATCTGTCATAACGAGCTCAGAGTCCAGGTAACCGAATCCTGGGGAAACAGTTGCTTCAAAGGCAGCGTATACCCTACCCTTATCTGACCTACAGTGCTGGTGATTGGTGCACATAGGACTGTTCACCTGAAACCAGTGCAACAGCGGTTGTTACCAAACCAGGCTCACACACTGTTTGATGGGTCCAGAAGGAATCAATCAGCAAGTGAGCTCTGTTATTCCTTCCAGACAGAGGAGAGCAGCTCTTGAGGGCAACAACACTCCTATAATGGCAGGAATGAGGAAAGTGTGTGAAATGTCTCACCTTCACCTGGCCTATGGAATCAGTGCTGGGTGCTAGCCATTAACCTACATCCAATCCAAGGAGAAAAATATCATAGCGAGCTCATAACCGTTCGACCATCCCTGAAGATTCCAGTCGAAGAATGACAGCCGATACTCCCTCCGGAAGAGGGAGAGTAATTTCCTCGAATGTCACAATAAGAATGATGAAGGTAGGAGAAATGCCCAGCCTCGCCCCCGCCTACTGATCCACCTGACCGAACCATGCGGAACAGTCAGTGGGTGAGATTTCTTACTCCCTCCAAAAGGGAAGAGAGTACACTAAAATTCCTAATGAACTTTGTGAGAGGCCTCCTGTGCAACTACTATTTCCTTCCAAGAGAAAAGATCTAAAGAAGAAAGTAGGAGGGGGAAGGAGGAGTTAGTAAAGGAGGAAGATGGCAGAGTAAATTAACTTTTCTCTCCTTGCCAACAGTTTTTTCCAGCTAAAAATAGGGGTTCAGTCATTTCTACTCATCAGAAACAGGTGTGCTACATCTCTCTGTTGATAAAAGTACTTTACAAGTAAAAAAATTCCAAGTCAAACAGCATTCCAAGGTATACCATGGGCACAAGATCACTCTCAACGAAAATCCTCAGATTGTAATGAGAGCGAGTAGCCTCGATCTTGTTCTGGAGACACTGAAGAGGTCATTCCATGCAGACAAACCATAAACATTTAGGAATGACTGAAGTACAGCATGTACTACAAGTCCAAGTCACCCAAAAGCATGAAGTCTTTTCCTATGGAAACTGAACGTGGAGCAAAAGTTCCAACTAAATATGGCCTAAAAAGTACCAGTTCACCCATTAGGAGTACAGACTCATGCTCAGTCCCAGCAACGTGTGAAGAGTTAACAGAAGACTGAAGGTCATACAAGACTTTCAACACAACTTCGCTTGGAAAACCATTCCTCCGTCACAGAGGAGTCATGGTCTGGACGACCAATAATGACTGTGCTCTCGATGATGAGGAAGCTACAAGAGCTTCCCTTCTCTGCATCACAAACCACTAAACTGGGTGTTTTATCACAAGGGAAGCACTTTGAACACTCATTGACACTGCAACACTGGGATCACCATCCAAGGAACATTGGCTGCACCAGGTAAACCCATCAGACGAATAACTTTCCCTATTGGACGACACGAAAGTAGGGCAAAACTCGGTCCAAACAGGTCACTGCCTACCGAAGCAGAGAAATTATCATGAACCAAGATGAGTTTCTGCTCTGATTTCTTCATCCTCCTGGTCAGAAGACCATGAACAACACTCCAAAGGGGGAGGCTGCTTGCAGTCACCCTTCACAAAAGTACACAACACATGGGGTTCTGAAGGATTGTATCATCATAGGAGCTGAATTTACTTCACTACATTCTTATCTTTGGTGCACTTCAGATTACTGTGAGGGAACTCTTGAATAAGAAAAAAACAGTTATCACAAATGAAAATAAGAAAAGATTCAATAGTAAAGACAGCAACACAACAGCATGTCTGTGCTTGCTGCTGCCAAAAACAAAAGTTCCTAATCTGTGAGTTGGGAGGGTGGGGATTCCCCACGAGCTACCTGTCATTAACCAATTACCTTGTTAACAATTAAACGGCCATTATAGTGCCGATGACGACATATCCCTATTTTAAGGACATTATACAGTATACGTGTGGGAACATTTATCCAGTTCCAGAAAGAAATCAGCGTAAGTTGATGAATTTGCCACATGCCAGACATTAAAAAACAGTAACACAACCATTTACTGACAATGTTCTTAAATCTCAGACACTAAAAATACAAAAGTAAAAATCATTCTTCAATAATGCTGAAACATCTAAGTTACTGTACAGTACATATAATGTGCACAAAGTATGGCAAACTAATAAAACTATAATTGAGTGGAATAAATCTAAAGAAAATATACCATGTAAAATAAAACTAAGATGCACTGATGGATATTTAAATTTCTTCACTAATAAAGTGAAAACCAGATCTGGTGCACTTTATCTTTTCCTATTCCTGATCATAGCTATTGTTGTAGTTTCTCATAGACCCAAATGTGAATTAAAGCTTTAAAATAAAGAGTAGCAATGGATCACTCATGATTCAGGTATGAGAGACATCTCCAGTAAAACTAAGACCATCAATAAGCCAAACTCCTGAATAGACCCCCTTCCAGAAAATATTGTGCAAAGGTAGCACTTTACTAAATGACTAAAATTATTTATCTAGTATTGTCTTTACCTTCAGTGCCTGAAATCTATGATATTGTTTACATGGACCCCAATCTACAGAGACAAAAGGATTAATGTTGCTAGCTTGATGTATTTTGATCAACCATTAAAGAATTGTACCAAAATATTGTTCTCCTATCTGGATATCAGCAAGTGCAAGGAATCATTAACTTCAAAATAAAATTGCTTTGGTTGTTCTTACACAAATGATAGTGATCTACCACAAATTCTATACTGTCTCAGTAGGAACTTCCAATAGCACCTCCAATGCCTGCTCCAAAGAGCTATCTCATTTTACAAAATTTCAGAAAACATTGCCAAAATGCTTAGCAACAGAGGATCAATAGACTTTTTGACAGTATTACTGGTGAGGGCCTTGCTATTCAACAGCACAATGTACCACAGTCTTTATTTTTTTTGCATATAGTATTTCTATCTATGAACATACTTGCTGCTTGATTTACCATCATAAGTTGCCTTACTTCCATACAAAGTACCCCTGTTATACCAAACTCTTCATGCCGAGACCATTACAATGCACATCATGTCCTCTCTCACACCTGTGCCAGTTGTTCTTTTTGACCACAGTGCAATACTTTCAAACTTTTCATAACTTTATCCAAGGTAGGTTTCAAACTTTTAGTGTAACTGTGTTTGAATGGTGAATTTTCAGTGAAGTATACTGTAGCTATCAGTGAGTTTTGTGAATTTTTCTTTTCTATTTTTCCTTGCTTCTCAACTTTGTTGCATTTAATTTCACTATTTTCTCTTATGTTAGGAGATTTTGCTTATCCTAATGATGTAATTTTGCTATTGCCAAGTTATTATATTGTTTTTATTTCATAAGCTTTGCTCAACTGTCAACAGTTACTCTACAATTATAGTTTTTGTGATTTTGATAAATACTTTCAAGTTTATTTGAACATGATTTTAAAGAAGTACAGGTATTGCAAATCTGGTTAATACTAACTTTAAATCACATATTTGCCAACTAAAAGTGTTACTGTGTAATCTTTTAATTTTTTCACTATGACCCAGCATACCTGCCAGAACTAACCTGAGCAAACTTGTGGCTCTTTCAAATCTTCCATGTTTAAAGAGTCCCATCTGCGGCACCCTTCTTGAAGGGGTCAACTGTGCTCGCCCAAAGTGACCTGCAAGTAAGACTGTCCTTGAACTATTGATAAGTGGCTCTTATTTACATAGAAGATATCCGATGAGCTTTATACATTAAAGTCTTCTGTTGTTTCTTCACACTCCTTGGTCTATGTTTCTCTTACTCCTGCTCTTTTATTCTCACTAAATCTCTTGAGAGTTTCAGAAACTCTTCAGGCAAGAAGCAGAAGTGATCAAGAAACTTTTCTATTCATGTTACTGTCTCCTCTGCTTTAGAAAATTCACTTAACTATAATACTCATCCAGCAACCTCATATAGGAATTTGCAGTCCTTCAGATGCTTCAGACTCCAAACTTTGTACCTATACTTCCTAAGCTCATTCCTCTGGCTGCTTGCTTTTCATACTCTAATGGTTGAAGTCTTAAGACACTTTTTGGAGCACTTGAAGCATCAAAATTTTTCCTTCACCTTGGTCAGTGACTGTGTAAGTAGATATCTTGCATCCTTCTGGAACTTCATCAATAGTCCCTTCTCCTTCACCTATTCCCCTAGTATTTGCGATGCCAGCTGGTTCTTAACTCTCCTCATCTTTCTTCCATTGGCTGCACCTGTTCATATTTTGGTTGATGTAGCCAAGTGAAAGTGTCAAGAGACTAGCTTTCTGTGAGCCCAGGATTCGGGAACACTCACTATACAAGTTTTCATTAGTGTCCACAATATTGCCTGCTTGGGCGAGCTATAGGTCTTCAGAGTCATCAGTACCCACTTGGGTGGAAAGGGGACTTGGATGCTGATCATATGTGCATATGTACAGTCCCTTAAAAATTATGCTACACCACAATCACCTGTTCCTTGCTTTTGGCTATTTTTCATCTCTGTTTTCTTGTTGACATGAATATTCTATTCTGTGGAAGCTTAACTGTCAAGATATTGACCAAGCTTCGGCTCATTTTTTTCATAACTATAATAATTAGAGGGCACTAGTACACAGTTTGCCTTCACAATGCCAAGCAGTCTTATTTTTTGTTCTTAAATCCACAGCATACATGCTTTGATGTATTTTCTTCAAAATCTAATGGATTTGTCCTTGGGTCTTACTCCATATATCCACCAACTTTCGCTGAAATTGGTCCTGTAGTTTTTGCATAATGATATTCACTAACAAAAGTAAACTGATAAATATATGCCATTTATTTAAAATTGCTACAATTTTCAAAGTAGCGCTTTGTACTTGTGCTTTGATGTACTTATCCAAAATGTCAAGATTCATCCTTGGGTCACAGTCAACATGACTACCAAGTTTGGTCATAATCGGTAGAGTCGTTTCTGTGTAAACTTGCTCACAAACAAATAAGTAAACTAACAAATAGACAAAACACATGGGTGAACACATAACCTTTGCAAAATCTTCCACTTTGGAGAAGGCAATAAAAATAATAATCTCTTCTTTACCACTGTTATCCATACATTAAGGAATAAGTTGCCTGATCTGTGGTAATATAAATAAATAAAGATACAGTCTGCATTAGAAGGTTAGTTTTATTTTATAATTCAAGTTCTTTATTTCACTTATTTGGCTATTCATTTCTGTTTGCATTATAAATAATTTTGGGGTTGTCGTCCTATATGCATCTTGGTTCATTCATTAGATTATAAAGTGACTACAGTATATACTGTATGAGCATCTAAGGCTTATAATCATATCACTCTGGAAATTGATAACATAACAGAAATGATTAGAGAGATCATATAATTATGAAGCTACCTTTTGAAAAAAAGATGTGAAACCACTAGTATATGGAAATTGAAAGGAAAAATCACCAAATCTCTGATTATTCATAAATCAAAATTACTCACTCAGACTCTGCAGATGGCCCAGCAATATCCAGTAAGGAGATCCAAAAAGCTGTTTGAAGTACCAGAAAAACTTATTGTTATACCAGAACAGCACATGGTATGTACAGTACTCTACTTAACATATATTTTGTTCAATTATAAAGGAATATTAATAAAAAAAAAATAAATAAATAAAATAAAAAATAAAAATCCTATTTGCTAGAGCATGTCTCTTTACACTACTAAAGGTAGGAAAATTCTATTTTACTAAATAACTGGAGGATATTGGCATGACAAGAGGAACCAACTGTCAAAACAATATATGAAGATTCAGAGCACTTGGCGTAACAAGAAGGGGAAAAGTCAAGAACAATAACATGCTATTTCCTAAGGGAGCTGAAGAACTAGTTAGTATTGAGCTGACTACAAAACGCTACTATACAGTAAATTTTTAAAAATTGTCCTTAACATGTTTGATGAAGTTGGTATAAGCATTCATATCGAATGACTCATGAGTTACCATTTTTGGTGTTTAGAAAGGAAACATCCCTTAATAAAATGTCTTTAATACTGTAGTACGCAATGAAATTATACATAAAAAGTTTCCAGTCTATATTTTCAGTGAGGTTTACAAGCAATTCTAAGAACTTATAATCTCTCTTTCTTTCACTCATTATATTTCTATGAGTTTTCAAACCTTATCATGTGTTTACTTTAAGTTTGCTTACAAGGAATACTGTAAATACAGTACTACAGTAACAAAAATTCATAAAAATTTCAAGTTAGGAACTAAAACTCAACCGACTAAACACTACTAACCTTGCGAGGCCAAGTGTTTTGGTCGGGGAAGGAAAATTTTAAAACTGGATATTACATCTTTGGTATTGGAATAGGCTATGCCCTATGATCACAGAATGCAATACTATAGTATTCAACATTAATAGGTAGGGTAAATGACCGAGAGACATTTTTAATACACATACAGTGCATCTTGATCATGATTACATAACCTAGTCTATGTATCGTGATATCCCTAATCGGTGTTAAGTAAAAAATTTTGCTTGCTAAAATCTGTACATCACTCAAATAATGCAGCGCTACCTTATCCTTATTTTCATGGATTCGTCAAACTTTATTGATTTTGTGTGTGTACTGTACACACAAAGACTATGTAAGATTAGAGTACAATCTTAGATTTGCCTAGCATTAAGTTGAGCATAATACTCAATTTTATTTACATTTCGCCGATATCCATAGCCCTCTTAAACATATAAGTACAAATAAAAAAAAGTTACTGTATGAAAAAAATTGATAAAAGAAAGTATAAGATCAGAAGAGCAGGAAAAAAGTATAAACACATCAATACTGTACTGTATACAAGAGAAAAGTGGATGCATTACATTGTGGAAAGCATAAAAAGAATAAGGCTAGAGTAATTAAGCTCAGAATGAAAAATGATAGTGGGGACAGAGTAAAGATAAAAAAAATTCTAAATTAACAATTGGTAAAAAAATCTAAATTAACCCTTTTACCCCCAATGCTATTTGGAACTTTCCAACCCTAAACCCCCAGGCGTTTTCCATTTTCAAGCCATTTCGCAATATTTTTTTTTTTAGATCGCGCTGACAGCCTTAATTTTCGTCATAGAGAGGTTAGGTTGGTCTCATTATTTTGGAAAATGCTTGAAGTTTCTCATAAAGTTATCAAAAATATGCAAAAAAAAAAATACAAATAGCAGCTTTTTGCAACAACGTACCGGTACGTCCATGGGGGTTAAAGGATGAGTTTTGTGAAATGTACCAGTATGTCCATTGGAGGTAGAAGGGTTAACAATTCATATTTTAAATTTAAGCCAGAAAAATCTTATAATGAAGCAACTACAGAAGTACCCAGTAAGGAAGCAGCAATTATGCTACAAATTCGTAATCTCAAAAAGGCATTCAGTATTTGTAGATCTTGAAAAGGCATCTGGCAGAATGCTTAGTATAACATGCTAAGTAAAACAAGAGCAGGGGGTACCAAAACAGTAACAGACACACTAATGTCACAGTACCATAACACAAGATAGGCCTGGAATAACTTAAGACAAATGTTGATATTTAACAAGAGTCATCACTGAGATCTTTGTTGTTTACCACAATGATGGAAGAAGCTACTACAGGTATAGAGAAAAGAATTGGATTTTGGGACTGCTATATGAAGGGGAAATGCAAATACGAAAGGTATGCAGCTGGAGGGCCCAAAGGAACATTACAATGAAACCCTCAATGCAATAGTTAATCATTCTCAAAGTCATAATGTAAATTTTCCATAAATACAATGATACTTCATTAACAAACTGTAAACTATATTACGTAATCCTCTGACTGAAAAGGGAGTCATTCCCATCTGTGATACAAAACAGTGTTCACCAACCACAACTAATCTCCATTTAGTTCTATAGAATAAAAAAAAATTACCAGGCCACTTCCAACCGCTAAGATACAGGTAGCAAAATTTTCAGATGTTGTGAAACCCCAACTACGATAAAGTTACTCCTGAGAAAAAATAAATTACAGCAAATTCCCATATTTGCTGTTAGTAGCTGTGGCAAAACCTTTTCAAAACTTAAAGAAAGTACTCTACCTCATTTACAATAAGAAACATTTACTAAAGCCACAAGAGCATCTCTCACTAAGTTTAAGTAACGAAAGTCCTCACTGATGGTCTGTCCTTAAAATTATACTACATCATATGATAGTGGTTAACTAAAAATGGATTTGTATAACAATTATCTGCACTAGCCATGACTTGTTTACTTAGCAAACTCATTTCCTTTTGCGCATGTTCCATCTGAGCTTTATGTGCAGCTTCCATACTCTTGGCAAACTCAGCTCTTCTTTGGTTTTCAAATTCAACTCTGTTCTTTTCTGCCTCTTGAGCTAAATCATTAGGTTCTTCCTTAACAACATTAACATTTTCATTGTTCCCAATTTTGTTGCCATACATGTCCTGCTTATTACAAGGATACATATTCTGCTCTTTGAAGTGACAACTTTCATTATACTTCCTCCCACATTCGCCAGATGTACCTGGCTCTGGATTATCCGGATTGTATTCTTCACCCCCATATGAATGGATAGCCATATGTTTTTTGAGGTGGACATTCTGAGTGAATCGACTGTAGCACATTGAACACTGGTATGGCTTTTCTCCTGAGTGTATTGCCATGTGTGTTTTCAAATTTCCATTGCGCGAAAAACCCTTATTACACACTTCACACTTGTACATCTTTTCTTCCTGATGCATCTTTGAGGAGTCATGCATGAAACTAGAAGGAGTGTAGTCTGCAGCCTCACCTGTGACTACCTCCCCATTACCAGTGTTGCCTTTCAATGCATGAATACCCATGTGAGATTTCAAATTTGTTTTCTGAGAAAAGGACATGCCACAAATAACACACTGGAAGGGTCTTTCTCCAGAATGAGTTCTCATATGTCTATCCAAGTTGCCACTTTGTGTAAATTCCCTTCCACAAACACTGCATTTATACCTTCGCTCCCCTGAGTGTACTAACATGTGTGTATTAAGGTTCCCACTTTGAGTAAAGCTTTTATTACACACACTACACACAAAAGGTTTCTCACCCGAATGTATTCTTAAATGTGTCTGCAGAGTGCGGTTTTCAACAAAACCCTTGTCGCAGACATTACATTTAAAAGGTTTTTCACCTTTGTGAATTAAAAGATGACGAGTGAGGTGAACTTTCTGGGTAAAACCTTTGCCACATTCTGGACAGTTGAATGGCTTCACCCCCATATGAATCAGCATGTGAGTCTTGAGATGGCCCTTTTGAACAAATCCCTTCCCACATTCAGTGCATGTGAAAGGCTTCTGTCCTGAATGAACCAGCATATGAGTGTCAAGGTGCACTCTCTGAGTGAACTCTTTATTGCAAATGCCACATGAATGAGGCTTTTCCCCAGAGTGAACCATCATGTGCATAGTAAGAAGAGCCTTCTGCATGAACTCTTTGCCACAAACTGAGCATGAATGTAGTTTCTCCCCAGTATGAATTGCCATGTGAGTCTTTAAATGAATCTTCTGAATGAATGCTTTACCACACTCAGGGCAAGAATGAGGCCTCTCGCCCGTATGCTGCATACTATGAATCTTTAGATGACCTTTCTGTGTAAATCCTCTTCCACAATCAGGACAAGCAAAGGGTTTTGCTTCCTTTTTAGAGTCTACGCTGAAAGTAGAGTGAGAAGTGGTTGCTGGAGAAAGTGAAGATTCTCTACCATCTTTGACACCTTCGAGGTTGTATGCTGAATGAGAACTTCTTGCATCTTTGGCACCATCCAAACTGAAAGCTGAATGAGGACGATGTACTTCTTTGGCCCCTTCCAAGTTAAAGGCTGAATGAGGACGATGTACTTCTTTGGCCCCTTCCAAGTTAAAGGCTGAATGGGGTCGATTTATTTCTTTGGCCCCTTCCAAGTTAAAGGCTGAATGAGGTCGATTTATCTCTTTGGGAGTGTCTAAACTGAAGATTGAATGAGGCGTTCTACCATCCTTAGCTGCCTCTAAGGTGAAAGCATTATGAACATTCCTACCATCTTTTACAGCTTCCATAAAGGCATGACTCGGATTTCTTACATCCTTCAAAGCCTCTAAATTGAAGCCACCTGTGCCATGAATACCACCAGTGGCCTCGTTCATATTCCTTGATACATCATGTAAATTCCTGGAAACATCATTCAAGTTTCTTGACATTTCGTTCATGCTTCGGTCATCCCTTGCTGCCTCCATGGTCATAGTTGCATGGAGAGCATGGGAAATACCACTTATATCAGGATAAAACATTTCAAAAAAGCTATAAACTGAATTAATGCTGATGCCGTTGCACTGGCTACCATACCACTGAGATTTAATAAGGCTTCCAATACGGCACTCGATACTAATAACGGACACCTCACAAAAAAATTAAATTACATAAAAGTAACACTCCTATAGAATCCAAGAAAAATTTTTCAAAATTAATTAACTAAAAGCACTGATGATAAACAAAATACTTAAACAACATAAAAGTAATACAGTATATGTTTACTGTAATTTCATAACAGCTATTCTTCACACCTCCATATGCAACATTTTACAAGTGTACTGCATATCATAAATCATCTTTCTTAGGAATACAGTGGATTGCATTTCCTTTCTTTGTACATCCATATCCCATATAAAATGAGAATTTTGGAACTACAAGCTCATGTAAATGAATATTTTACCATCTTCCAAAAACACGACTTGTCACTTTTGCAGTATTCTGACGACTCCATGCACCTGAGGCTCCGATTATCTGTGGCGACACGCACAAACCATCACCTGCAAAATAAATATCAATGCTTGTGTGTATTTTCATAGTTAAAAAATATTCACACTATGACAAATTCATAGATAATTTGTATTTTTCCTAACTATACAAACCTTAGCTATTTATTAGGGGTTATACTTTCGGCGGAGCTGAAATGACGACCCATTAAAATTTAGTAAGTGTTAATTAACCATACTGCTAGTTAGCAGGGGTATGGGGGAGGTAGCTTGCTACCACCCCTGTTCACACACCTGTGATTTAGTCACTTTGCTTGGGAGTAGGACTTCAAGGGGGATAGGGTTGGCGGACAAGGGTGTATAAATAGCTAAGGTTTGTACAGTTAGAAAAAATACAAATTATCTACGAATTTGTCATTTGTTCCGTAACTGGAATACAAACCACGCTATTTATTAGGGGTGACTCACCCATTAGGAAGGGCGGACGTCCCTGCCAATCTAGCTTTTGGCTTTGCCCAGGGCCTCCTTATTTGAGTATGTTAGTACTAAAAAATAAGGAGTCCCTGCCCTCGCTAAAACCTTGCTACGCAAGGTCCGTGGCCTAAGCAAGCTGTGTGTTGAGACATGCGGAAGTGTGACTGTCTAGGTAAAGTTATTACGAGTCTATGTAGGAAAAACCTGATGTAACCAAGACTTTCCCAATACCACCTCGCCAGGGTATGGGGACGCAACAGTACAGTATTAGCTTAATACTAGGTACACAAGGGAGCATGGTTTACCTGCAGTGGTTTGAGGTCAGCTTATACAGAGAACCCAGGATGCTGCTTTCCCCTCGAGAGGGTAGGATGAAGAAAAGAATAAGAGTGTCAAATCTTTTCATTCACGCAGACTAAACCCGGGTAACAGTGCCCTCAACCTTCTGCTACTTGTCCAATAAGGAGCTTGAGGTATACAACCAGCTGTTGTGCAGCCACCACTGGACCGATAGAGATCGTATCGAGTTCCAGTGGGTCATGTCTTGCAGGAGAAAGGTTGTGAAAGTCACCTGGAGCATTCACATCCTTTCTTGTAAAACCTGCGTCACAGAGTAATCTGCTAAGAAGGACCAGGGGCATAGCTATGCCCCTGACACTGTGAGTCGTCATGTCGAGATGATGTTTCGATGATCCTCCTCTAGTCTCTCCCAGTGCGGATGACCAGAGAAGAGACCAGGGTGGGCTGTTGCCGTTTTCTTTAGGTAAAGTATCAAACCTTACACTACAGTAACGGATGATCTGGATCGTCCGTTACCGAGTGGAGACTTTTGTAGGAACCGTCATCTCTGGAGACTGTGTCTGGCGACATGCTCAGGGACGAAACTGAATATTGTCTTTCGCCCTTCTCAATAATGGGCGATGTCGAAAGAGAAACCATGAAGTTCCTTGACTTGTATGGCTGCTGTCCGAGTGTGTAGGAACATTGTCTTCTTAAATCAGGAGAAAATTTGTTGCCTGGTGAAGTGGAACATAAGGAGGTCTCTTTAGAGATAGAAGAATTTGAACCATGTTCTGAGAGGAAGGTCTGAATTCCGACTGGAGAAAGGCAAGTTGTAAGTCCGTATGAGTTAGGAAAGGTCTATCGATTAGAGGATGTCCCTTTCTTTCAGTTTGAAGGTGAAGAATCAAGGTTGAGTGGTCATCTTTACTTGTCAAAACTGAATAGGGGGTCTTTTCCTCTTGTAGGTACTCGAGGATTCTGCTATTGCTGGAATAGAGGTATCGAGTGGAGAGAGACACTTTCACATGACACCAACCACACAAGACGTTATACTACCTGGTAGACTGATGCTGAGGAATTCCTGAGATATCTCGACAACCTTTTCGCAAAAGAGGTACTGGGTAGTCTCCAGGCGTACAATCATAACAAAGCTATAGCTTGTGGTAGGTGTCGAAGTGGGTTGTCTGTGATGAGAAGATGGTTCTCTTGGAGACTCTATCAGGAGCTGCAAAAGGTTTGGAAACCGTTCTGCATAATGCCATAGAAGAGCTAGGAGAGTCCTTGAAAGATTAACTGATGTTCTAGCCTTCTTGAGTGTCCTTCTCCAGATAAAACAGGGACGAGACGTAAACGTCATTGTTGTACCCAGCGTTGTTGCCAGAGCGCCTTGGGGTCTAGGACTGGGGAGTAACAGCAGCCTGAGATTCAGGAGCGTTGCGAACAGATTCCTAGTTGGGGGACCCCGTAAAGTCGGGACTTTGTCGGCTACAAGGCGATCCAAAGACCATTCAGTATACCTTATCTGAGATGCTGTGCACAGATTTTCGGCGAGCACGTTCTTCTAGTCTGGAATGAAGCGGGCTGATAGTGGTACCGAACGGACTTTGGCCCATCTTAGTATTTAAACTGTTAGATGGGAAGAGGCTACGAGCAAGTTCCTTTTTGCTTGCCGATGTGAGTCTATGTGGTGTGTGGTGTTGACGTCCATCACATCACTGAGTGGTCTGTTAGGAACCGATGAGGCTGCTGAAGAACCGGAAAGTTGGCCTTTACCTCTTAAGAGATTTAAGTGAAGGTACTTTCGGACTCTCCAGAGGGCTGAGGACGTGTGGTGCAGCACTATAGTCCCTCCTCTCTTCTTTTTATGTGTTCTAAGCACAACATCAAGTCCTAGGGGTGGGGAAGGATGAGAAGGTTATACCGCTCTATAGATTCTCGACTGACACCCATCCCTTGAGGTTCGTCCAAACTTCTGGTACCATGGGGTCAGAATGTTTGGGGGATCGAGGGCCTGATTCCAGTCCGACTCAAGTCACTTTGGAGTGGGAGTTGTTCTCATTTTCAAGAAGGTTTTGTGGAGATTGGTGTCTAGAATCATTCCCAGATACACCAGTCTTCTGGAAGGGAAGTAGGGAAGACTTCCGCAGGTTTACCCTGGAGGAGGCAAGTTCGGAAAGCTGGGCTTCGACCTTGTCTCTGGCACTCTTAACCCTTGAGACCAGGGCACAGCCACACTGGCCTTTGAGTGTTTTTGATTCCCAAAGACTCGGTCCAAGACCGTGTCTTTGCCCTCACGAGGAGGAATCTCTGGATCCGCAAACCCATTAAGATTCCTCTTAAGGGTCAGAACCTGCCAGAACGCATGCTCTGACTCCTGCAGCTCCCCTCCTGAAGGGCTAGCAGCGAAGTCTACTGTCCCCAAAGGCTCTTCTTGGGGGGACTCGTGGACGTTCTCTGAGTGCTTGGCTGGCTCTGGTCTAATCCTTGAAGATGACTTTGGCAAAGTCTTGGAGTCCTTCAATTCCCTCCTCGGAGGGATGCAGGACTCCAACAACAATGGTAAGAGGCTCTTCTCCACCCCTACCCGAGACGACTTTCCAGCACGAGGCGGGGTTTCCCTCATTGGTGCGATGGGGGAACGCCTCAACTAGCGTGACTCCCCTGAGGACGGGAAATCTTCGTCTGAAGGGGAGGGAGTGAAAGTCTGGGGGGGTGAGGAGGCCTTCCTCAAGGACTTACGAGGAGTCAGCTTCGCCCTTGGAGAAGTTACCACGTTAGACACTCCTCTCTTCCTCTTCAGGGGAGTAGAAGCTGCCAATGATTTGTGGCCCAGCTCAGAGAGAACAGGCTTAAAAGCCTGCATGACCTCTCTGACCAGGGACCCAAACCAAGGCTGCTGACTGATAGCTGCGCTGTCAGAAACTCCCTCTGGAGGGAAGGGGATCGACCAATCCCTAGGAGGATTTACCAAAGGGGAGTTCGCCTGAAAAGATGAAGGAGAAGAAAAGTCCCTGGACCTATCCGGAATCCTCCCTCCCATCGGCGAGCGCGCTGTTCTGCGCTTGCAGGGGGGGGGGACACGACGATGATGACCTGGCCGTGCATTGTCCTGCAGCCTCGAGCGTGGGATCGTGCTGGGGATCGCGCTGTGGAGCGTGCTGGCGCTCGCGCGATGGGAATTGCCCTGGGTCGCTCACGGGCGGGCGATGGCGCGCGGGCTGGAGATGGCAGAGGGCGCGCTGAAGTATGAATAAGCACTCGCGCGTGCGAAGGCGACTGTTCGCGCGCATGCGGGCGCGCAGGGTCCGGCCGAAGAGCCTGTGCAGGTGATAACGTTGGGCGCGCACGCAGGAAACACATCCTTTGCGCACGGGTGCGCATGAGAGCACACATCTGGCTGTGGTCATGGGCGTGGGCATGCAGGGCGCGCGAGGGCGCGCTGGCAAAGGATGGCGCGCAGGCGGGGACCAATGGCGCGTTGGTGAGCGCTGGCGAGCAGGGGAAGAAGTTAACTTTCCCACTGCGCCCAGATCAGAAGATAGTGGGCGCACAGGAGATCGTTGGCGCGCAGGCGAGCGCTGGTGCGTAGGCGAGCGCTGGCGCGCAGGAGAACGGAGGTGCGCCTGGCGCGCGGCAGGATGAGGGCGCGCTACTTAGCGCGCTGGCAATTTGGAGAGCGCTGGCGCGCAGGTGAGCACTGGCGCGCAGGTGAGCACTGACGCGCAGTTGAGTGCTGGCACACTTAAACAGGAGCAACTTCTGTCGATGAGCGCTAGCACGCAGGTGAGCGCTGGCGCGCAGGTGATCGTTGGCGCACAGGGGAGACCTGGCGCGTAAGGGACGGATGCACTAACTTGTGCATAAACCCTTGATGCCCCGAAGGGACCGTTGCCAGTTTTACAACGGGATGCGTTAGCGCCCACAGCGCGTCAGCAGCCAGGAACGGCGACGGCAGGTCAGCAGGTCTGACGGGTGGAAGGTCGGCGTGCCCTTTGTAAGGACGACCTTCCACCGAAGGAGATCGCAAACGATCTGCAGAGAGGTCCAGGGTTGTAGCTGGGAGAGTCAGAGAACGACGGCGAGGTTCCTCTGCGGCAGACTGCGGTGACGATGAACCGAAGAGGCGCCTCCTAACACCCTTGTGAGGAGAAGGAAGGCCTCTACGGCGAAGAGGAAGGCGGGCTTTACACCTTATACGCCCTCTGGGGGCCGTGGGGTCAGCAGGCTGACCATCACCAGTCCTCCAAAGAGGAGTCTCTGTGAGTGAACTCCCCCAAGGGGGAGAATAACCGGCAGGAGACACCGTTGGACTTGGTTCCTCCCTCGAAGTATGTTCAGAGGGGGGAACTAAGCCTTCAGCTACATCAGGATCATCACGAGCAGAGGTTTGATATAACTCATCGGAAGCCCCTGCCACGACAACGTCGACGATAGACAGAGGATCAACCTCTGCTAAAGTCGGCGATTGTTTGACAGCTGCCCCCAACCTGATCATGTCAAACAAGGTTTCCTTGGAGGGCAAACCCTCAAGCCCCAAGGAAGCCCAAAGCTGAAACAAATCATTATTAGTCACAGGCATATCTAAATCCTCCCCCGGGGAAGGAGGAGGAGCTGCCTCGCTATGGGAGGCAACTCCTCTCCCAAACCCCGAGATCGGGCAACAAAACTATGGCGTACGCTACCACTCGACAGTTTCTCGGAAGAAACCGATCGAATGGGAGCTTCGGAGGAGGTTTGGGCCACAGAAGAAGAACCCTTGGGATTTTCTCCTTTCAAAGAAACCTTCGAAGGAGAAATATCCCGTCTGGACTTCTTCTTCCGGCGCCGAGAAAACCTCTCCCACTGGGAGGTAGACCACTCCCTACACTCACCACACACTTTATTTCTATCACACCGCTGGCCCCTACAATAAGGACATAGGGTGTGAGGGTGCATATCAACCGCCGACATATACATGCCACAAGGGCGGTCGGGTAATCCAGGACACTTTCGCATAGCAGAGGCCAGCTTCATGCACACCTGGTGAAACTCCACAAGGCACCAGAACCTGAAAGCCTGCTTATGTAGGTGCAAGGACTCCTTGCTTCTGATACATACTCCCCAGGAGCTCTAGCCAGATGCACCCAATTAGTGGAAGGAAGAAGCAAAGCTCTCTTCCTCCCCCTCAAGCATTCAACTGACACCGCAATAGAGGCCATGACCTACACTCGGCACACAGGGATGACTGTGAACAATCATGCCCTTAGTAAACAAAAAGAGAGAGAGAGAGAGAGAGAGAGAGAGAGAGAGAGAGAGAGAGAGAGAGAGAGAGAGAGAGAGAGAGAGAGAGTGTGTGTGTGTGTGTGTGTGTGTGTCCATCCTCCCATGATAAAGTGTCTTGCTTCACATTATAACAATCAACAGACAGTAATAACTTCCTGACAGAAAATGAAAAGATCGATTAAGGGCACATAGGTAAGTCTGTACTAGATGCATTGAAAACATAAATGAAGAGACTGTGAGAGGTGAAGGGGTAGGATCCTTACCCTTGCTCCCACCTGTTGCTTAACTGCTCTTTTAAAACATTTCAATGGCTGTCCAGTTCGTGTTATGAAAATATTCCCTATCTACAAGCAGATGATTTGTACTTTGTGTAGGAACCAAACATCTTCCTACCTTAAATAGTTCTAGAGTGCCTTAAAAATGTAATTATTTTGTCTTATCCTTTAAGAAATTATTGACAATTTTAGATTATGCAAAATTAATAAAGTCCTAGAGTATAACTGTACAGTACACTAGAAAAATTTGCTTTGATTGTAACATTTTATAGGTTGCAAATATGAAAATATGCATACATGAAACACTATTTTTTCTTTCTTTTTTTTTTTGGCAATTTAAAAAAAAATTATGTTAGAACATGTTATTTTCATTAGTAAAATAAATTTTTGAATATACTTACCCGGTGATCATATAGCTGTCAGCTCTGCTGCCCGACAGAAAAACCTAAGGACGAAATACGCCAGCGATCGCTATACAGGTGGGGGTGTACATCAACAGCGCCATCTGTCGAGCAGGTACTCAAGTACTCGATGTCAACACAGAACCAATTTTCTCCTCGGCCCACTGGGTCTCTATTGGGGAGGAAGGGTGGGTCCTTTAATTTATGATCACCGGGTAAGTATATTCAAAAATTTATTTTACTAATGAAAATAACATTTTTCAATATTAAACTTACCCGGTGATCATATAGCTGATTCACACCCAGGGGGGTGGGTAGAGACCAGCATAGATGTTAACATTAAGAGCTAAGTATTTCGTATTTCATTTTAGCAGTTATTCAAAATAACAAACATAAAATTAATAAGTACCTGGTAAGGAAGTCGACTTGAACAATTACTCTGCCTTTTTTAAGTACGTCTTCCTTACTGAGCCTCGCGATCCTCATAGGATGCTGAGCGACTCCTAGGAGCTGAAGTATGAAGGGTTGCAACCCATACTAAAGGACCTCATCAAAACCTCTAATCTAGGCGCTTCTCAAGAAAGAATTTGACCACCCGCCAAATCAACCAGGATGCGAAAGGCTTCTTAGCCTTCCGGACAACCCAAAAACAACAATAAAAAGCATTTCAAGAGAAAGATTAAAAAGGTTATGGGATTAGGGGAATGTAGTGGTTGAGCCCTCACCCACTACTGCACTCGCTGCTACGAATGGTCCCAGGGTGTAGCAGTTCTCGTAAAGAGACTGGACATCTTTAAGGTAAAATGATGCGAACACTGACTTGCTTCTCCAATAGGTTGCATCCATTACACTCTGCAGAGATCTGTTTTGTTTGAAGGCCACTGAAGTTGCGACAGCTCTAACTTCATGTGTCCTTACCTTCAGCAAAGCATGGTCCTCCTCATTCAGATGGGAATGAGCTTCTCGAATCAAAAGTCTGATATAATAAGAAACTGCATTCTTCGACATTGGTAAAGAAGGTTACTTAATGGCGCACCATAAAGCTTCTGATTGTCCACGTAATGGCTTAGTACGTCTCAAATAGTACTTAAGAGCTCTTACCGGGCATAGTACTCTTTCTTGTTCATTTCCAACCAAATTAGCAAGGCTTGGAATATCGAACGATTTGGGCCAAGGACGAGAAGGAAGTTCGTTTTTGGCTAAAAAAACCAAGCTGTAAGGAACATGTAGCCGTTTCAGATGTAAATCCAATGTTCCTGCTGAAGGCGTGTATCTCACTGACTCTTTTAGCTGTTGCTAAGCAGACGAGGAAAAGAGTTTTCAAAGTGAGATCTTTTAAAGAGGCTGATTGAAGTGGTTCGAACCTTGCTGACATAAGGAATCTTAGTACCACGTCTAAGTTCCAACCTGGTGTGGCCAACCGACGCTCCTTCGAGGTCTCAAAAGACTTAAGGAGGTCCTGTAGATCTTTGTTGTTGGAAAGATCTAAGCCTCTGTGACAGAAGACTGCTGCCAACATGCTTCTGTAACCTTTGATCGTGGGAGCTGAAAGGGATCTTTCCTTCCTTAGGTATAAAAGGAAGTCAGCTATCTGAGTTACAGAGGTACTGGTTGAGGATACTGATTTAGACTTGCACCAGCTTCGGAAGACTTCCCACTTCGACTGGTAGACTTTGAGAGTGGATGTCCTCCTAGCTCTAGCAATCGCTCTGGCTGCCTCCTTCGAAAAGCCTCTAGCTCTCGAGAGTCTTTCGATAGTCTGAAGGCAGTCAGACGAAGAGCGTGGAGGCTTGGGTGTACCTTCTTTACATGCGGCTGACGCAGAAGGTCCACTCTTAGAGGAAGTGTTCTGGGAACGTCTACTAGCCATTGCAGTACCTCGGTGAACCATTCTCTCGCGGGCCAGAGGGGAGCAACCAACGTCAACCTTGTCCCTTCGTGAGAGGCGAACTTCTGCAGTACTCTGTTGACAATCTTGAACGGGGGGAACGCATAAAGGTCTAGATGGGACCAATCCAGAAGAAAGGCATCTATGTGAACTGCTGCTGGGTCCGGAATCGGTGAACAATAAATTGGGAGCCTCTTGGTCATCGAGGTTGCGAACAGATCTATGGTGGGCTGGCCCAACAAGGCCCATAGTCTGTTGCATACATTCTTGTGAAGGGTCCACTCTGTCGGGATGATTTGACCCTTCCGGCTGAGGCGGTCTGCCATGACATTCATGTTGCCTTGAATGAACCTCGTTACTAGGGATATGTTTCGATCTCTTGACCAGGTGAGGAGGTCCCTTGCGATCTCGTACAACGTCATCGAATGAGTCCCTCCTTGCTTGGCGATGTACGCCAAGGCTGTGGTGTTGTCGGAGTTCACCTCCACCACCTTGCCTAGAAGGAGGGACTTGAAGCTTCTCAAGGCCAGATGAACTGCCAGTAGCTCCTTGCAGTTGATGTGCAACTCGCTTTGAACCGCATTCCACGTGCCCGAGCATTCCCGACCGTCCAATGTCGCACCCCAGCCCGTGTCCGATGCGTCCGAGAAGAGAAGGTGGTCGGGGGTCTGAACAGCCAGTGGCAGACCCTCCCTGAGGAGAATGTTGTTCTTCCACCAAGTCAGTGACGACTTCATCTTCTCGGAAACAGGAACCGAGACCGCTTCTAGCGTCTTGTCCTTTCTCCAGTGAGCAGCTAAGTGAAATTGAAGGGGGCGGAGGTGGAGTCTCCCTAATGCGATGAACTGGTCCAGTGATGAAAGCGTCCCTATCAGACTCATCCACTGTCTGACTGAACATCGGTCCTTCTTCAGCATGGACTGGATGCATTCTTGGGCTTGACTGATTCTGGGGGCCGACGGAAAAGCCCGAAAAGCTTGACTCTGAATCTCCATTCCTAGGTATACTATAGTTTGGGATGGGACGAGTTGGGACTTTTCTATATTGACCAGGAGACCCAATTCCTTGGTCAGATCTAGAGTCCACTGTAGATTCTCCAGACAGCGACGACTTGACGCAGCTCTTAAAAGCCAGTCGTCCAAATAGAGGGAGGCTCTGATGTTTGCTAAATGCAGGAATATGGCAATATTCCTCATCAGTTTGGTAAAAACTAGAGGTGCCGTGCTTAGGCCAAAGCACAGGGCTTGGAACTGGTATACAACCTTCCCGAAAACGAACCTTAGAAAAGGTTGGGAATCTGGGTGGATGGGGACGTGAAAGTAAGCGTCCTTTAGGTCTAACGAGACCATCCAGTCTTCCTTCCTGACCGATGCTAGAACCGACTTTGTCGTCTCCATGGTGAACGTCTGCTTTGTGACAAAGACATTCAGAGCACTGACGTCTAGCACCGGTCTCCACCCTCCTGTCTTCTTCGGCACTAAGAAGAGGCGGTTGTAGAAGCCCGGGGATTGATGGTCCCGAACTATGACTACCGCTCCCTTTTGTAGTAAGAGAGACACCTCTTGCTGTAAAGCTAGTCTCTTGTCCTCCTCTCTGTACCTGGGAGAGAGGTCGATGGGAGTTGTTGCTAGAGGGGGCTTGCGCAAGAATGGAATCTTGTACCCCTCCCTGAGTAACTTCACAGACTGAGCGTCTGCGCCCCTGTTCTCCCAGGCCTGCCAGTAGTTCTTGAGCCTGGCTCCCACTGCTGTCTGAAGAAGGTGGCAGTCAGACTCTGCCTCTAGAGGACTTGGAACCCTTCTTCTTGCTCCCACGTTGACTTCCGGCACGAGCACCTCCTCTGCTGGAGGCTCTGCCACGAAAGGGCGGAATGAACCTTGACGCTGGAGTGTCCATCCTGGGTCTAGGCACGGAGGGCAAAGGGGTGGCTTTGCGTGCGGATGACGCCACCAGGTCATGGGTGTCTTTCTGGATCAAGGAGGCAGCAATCTCCTTGATCAACTCTTCAGGGAAGAGACACTTCGAGAGTGGAGCAAACATAAGCTCCGACTTTTGACATGGGGTGACTCCAGCTGACAACAAGGAGCAAAGGTGATCCCGCTTCTTGAGGACCCCAGACACGAAAGAAGCCGCAAGCTCACTAGAACCATCCCGTATGGCTTTGTCCATGCAGGACATAATGAGCATGGAAGTTTCCTTATCAGAAGGGGAGGTCTTCCTGCTCAACGCTCCCAAACACCAGTCCAAGAAGTTAAAGACTTCGAATGCACGGAAAACTCCCTTCATAAGATGGTCCATATCCGAAGGAGTCCAGCAAATCTTGGAGCGTCTCATAGCCAGCCTGCGGGGAGAGTCTACCAGACTTGAGAAGTCGCCCTGGGCAGAGGCAGGAACTCCCAAGCCGAGAACTTCTCCCGTGGCATACCAGACGCTAGATCTGGAAGCAAGCTTGACCGGGGGAAACATGAAGGATGTCTTCCCAAGTTGCTTCTTGGACTGCAACCACTCTCCCAGTACCCTTAAAGCTCTCTTGGACGAGCGAGCGAGTACGAGCTTCGTAAAGGCAGGTGCTGCTGACTGCATGCCTAAAGCGAACTCAGAGGGAGGCGAGCGTGGTGCTGCAGACACAAACTGATCCGGATATAAATCCTTGAACAGCGCAAGCACTTTCCTAAAGTCTAAGGAGGGAGGCGTTGTCTTGGGTTCTTCGATGTCCGAGTGTTGGTCGTCAAGATGTGCAGCTTCGTCATCATCAGAGATTCCATCGTCTGAATGTTGAGGAGGAAGAGGCAACGGAGTAGGTAAAAGCTGGACGGCTGCACTGGACCCAAAGTCATGCCACTGTTGGTCAGTCTGAGAACTGGCAACAACCAAAGCTGAGTGGGTGCGCAAAGCGTCTACTCCCGACTGTGGAAGGATAGCGGAGACCACCGTGGGTTGCGGAGGCTGACGCACCGCGTCAAAACACGGCAGCTTAACTCCACCCTCCTGTTGTTGTGGTAGCTCACGAACAGCAACGGAGGGTTCCGTGCGTCTGTGAACGTCAGCATGCGTCTGGCAGGGTCGACTGCGCATGGGTGGAGGAGCTCTCACAGCTGGAGTGTGGGAGCAGGCAGCCTCAGCGTCTGCTGGGCGCACAACCGTGGCAGGTTGTAGGCTAACGGGTGCAGCGTCAACCTTCTCCGCACAAAACTCCTGCATAACAGCAGCTAACTGAGTCTGCATAGACTGCAGCAAAGACCACTTAGGGTCTACAAAAGCGGGTGTGGCAACAGACGGAGTTACAGTACTGTCTGTTGTGACTTAGGGTCTAAAACAGCGGGTGCGGCAACAGACGGAGTTACTGCCTGTTGCGGTACCACTTTGCCTCTCTTAGGAGGTGTGCAGTCGTCGGAGGACTGCAGCGAGTCCGAACTGACCCAGTGGCTACACCTGGGCCGTTGGACTTGCTCGGAAGGGACCTTACGTTTAAGAGGCCGTGAGACCTTGGTCCATCGTTTCTGTCGAGAAACCTCTTCCGCAGACGAGGAATGAACGGGCTCACTCGTCTTCTTGTGGGTGGGACGATCTAGGAAAGATACGTCCGAAACCACGGAGGGAACGTCTGTACGCTGATTAAAGCCTGTCGAACCCTTTGGTCGTACGACATTGCTTCTCCCCTGGGCTTGGGAGCTTGCAAGAGGTCCCGGACTGGGAGGACGACAGGCACGAACAGACGCACCCTCATGCGTAACACTGACACTTTTCACTGCACTGACACTCACTTCACTTCCCACTGCACTTTTACCTTTCAACTCCCTGACGTCAGCCATGAGTTGATTGCGGTCATTCGCCAATGACTCGACTCTCTCACCTAGAGCCTGGATGGCACGCATCATATCTGCCATTGAAGGTTGATGAGAGCTAGCAGGGGGGTCGGGTGCAACCACTACAGGGGAAGGAATAGGTTGAGGGGCATGGGGAGAGGAAAAATCAATTGAGCGAGACGAACTCCTCCTGATCCTATCCTTCTCTAGCCTACGTGCATATTTCAGGAATTCTTGAAACCCGAATTCCGAAAGCCCAACGCATTCCTCACATCGATCTTCCAATTGACAGGCTTTACCCCTACAATTGGAACAAACGGTGTGCGGATCGATAGAGGCCTTCGGAAGACGCCTAGAACAGTCCCTAGCGCTACACTTCCTGTACTTGGGGACTTGAGAAGGGTCAGACATCTTGAATTAGTCAAAGGGGGGAATTCAAAGTCTATCCAAGTCGTCAACAAATAATCCAAAATCCAAAAAAGAATGCAAGGAAGTATTGAAGATAACTTCTGCACAGCGATAGCTAATAACCAGAAATGAATACTTCACCAAATAACGTGAAAATCAATCCAGAAAACAACAGCGTATTCAATAGGTCTTGCCGGTGGCACGACAGAGAGAAAATTGGTTCTGTGTTGACATCGAGTACTTGAGTACCTGCTCGACAGATGGCGCTGTTGATGTACACCCCCACCTGTATAGCGATCGCTGGCGTATTTCGTCCTTAGGTTTTTCTGTCGGGCAGCAGAGCTGACAGCTATATGATCACCGGGTAAGTTTAATATTGAAAAAACTGAAGTAAACCCCCCTCACACATAAACTCGCAATCTTGTCTTACATCACACGTGAACATTTTCAATACGCTAATGCTAGCCAATTAAGAGATACCCTACCCTCCTGGCTAGTACAGTGTTAACACATTCACCTTGCATTCCCAGGGCAGCAGATCGATCCCAGCCTGGGACCCTAAGTTTAAGCTATTTACTGGAGAGGTTACTGCTATATTTGAGCACCACAGTAGGGGGTTGGGGTTAGGGTTGCCCGTCTAACATTATGGTGAGCGTTTCTGAAGATGATTATGGAACTGAAACCTGACACCTTATGTCAGTAAATATTTAACTGTACTGTACACAGTCACTTATGAACCTCAAAGCCTGACTTAGGTCCCTATATCTTTGTTTATCATGCATGGCTTCACCTTCCTTAACTGACCTATAGTGTCAAACGATTTGTCAAACATGTTTTTGAAGTGATTTTTTAACTTTTGTGGGAGGGGTTTTATTTATCCACAAACTGTTGCATGTGAGAACAAGCATCAAACATCAAACATTCCTCGGTATATCTATACAGAATATGTTTCTTCATCCATCCTAAAATAATTGTGTCAGTCATCTGGCTCTAATTTCAAATCAACAAGCAAGTTTGCACTTTATGCGAAAATTTATCTTTTTTTTAACAGTCAGTCCTTCATTCACTGATCTTTTTTTCCTTTGCGCCACTGCTAAGCCAATGGCAATCAAACCGTCCTGGATAAGAGGCATATTTTTCCTTAAAAAAGTGAGAGTCTCACGAGTCGAGGACTGAGGTTTGATGTATGTTTGGTTTGACTGTTTGACAACCAAATTGGACAACTGGGTTTAACGAACCGTTTGACTGTGTAAAAGCACTTTAAATGTCGTCTTCTTATTCCTAGAACATTCAAGTACCTCTTGAATGGTGCACACAGGTAAAACTAAACTGATACGTTGGTAATATTAGTCTAAACAATGGAAGGATGTTGAAATCTTTTCACTATTAATACAATAAAACAATATTAAAATCTATCTAAAATTTACAATTACAGTGAACCCTCGTTTATCGCGGTAGATAGGTTCCAGTCGCGGCCGCGATAGGTGAAAATCCGCGAAGTAGTGACACCATATTTACCTATTTATTCAACATGTATATTCAGACTTTTAAAACCTTCCCTTGTACGTAGTACTGTTAACAAACTACCCTTTAATGTACAGAACACTTAATGCATGTACTACAGTACCCTAAACTAAAACAGGCACAAATATTAAAGGTGATTTTATATCATGCATTTCCTAAACACGCTAAAAAGCACGATAAAAAATGGCAACCAATGTTTTGTTTACATTTATCTCTGATCATAATGAAGAAACAAACTGGAGGTAGAGCTTTGCTTATTACCCAGACATATTTCCCATACTTTTCCCTTAGAACTACATCACATCTTCCTACTTTAGATATATATATATATATATATATATATATATATATATATATATATATATATATATATATATATATATATATATATATATATATATATATATATATATATATATATATATATATATATATATATATGTATATATATATATATATATATATATATATATATATATATATATATATATATATATATATATATATATATATATATATATATATATATATATATATATATATATATATATATATATATATATATATATATATATATATATATATATATATATATATATATATATACATGTAATGATAAATTTTGCACATTTTTACGTGTTTTTCATATTCAAATAAGCCATATATATTTTGATATATTAATGTCTGGATTCTCTTAACGACCTCGGGATCAGAGCCCCAGGCGAAATCTCACAAAGACAAGAGCTTGGCTCCGGCCGGGAATCGAACCCTGGTCGGCAAGCTTATATAGACAGTGACTAACCCATTCGGCCACGAATGGGTTAGTCACTGTCTATATCTTGCCGACCAGGCTTCGATTCCCGGCCGGAGCCAAGCTCTTGTCTTTGTGAGATTTCGCCTGGGGCTCTGATCCCGAGGTCGTTAAGAGAATCCAGACATTAATATATCAAAATATATATGGCTTATTTGAATATATACATGTGTGTGTGTGTGTATATATATATATATATTTATATGTATAAACATATACATACCTACATATATACATAAATACATGCATACATATATATATATTACTGTATATATATATGGGTTATGGAAAAAATCCGCGAAGTGGTGAATCCGGGATGGTCGAACCGCGAAGTAGCGAGGGTTCACTGTACGTAAATATTTGCCAACAAGTACTTAGCCTCGGATATTTTCTATGGCCTAATGAGATCTGACCGTTTTCACATAGAGGGGCTCCCAATCATATTCTATTTTTAACAACCTATCGTGGATAAGAAGGCTAAACCATATGTCGTATTTCAATTTCAATTGTGGATACATGGAAAATGCTGAAACAAGATTCAATTCTTTTGCTAATTTCATACACATAAGATTGGAAATTTTGGCAGGCAGTAATTTCAAAAAACCAACTTCAGTTGACAGTAATGACTTCTTGTGCGTAGATGTTAGATGAGTGCTTTGTTGATTCTTCCTATATCAGTAAATTTCACAAGGTTGTTAGTTATCTGTAGTATTCAACTTCAGATGATAAATTTGTTTAGAAGTGTGACGTGTTGACTTTTCCCATATTGGTAAATTTCTGGGTGGCAGGTGAGAGTACTCCACCTCTTCAGTAAAGATTAGACATCCTAGGTTAGGTTAGGTTGGCATGACTATACTGTACTCTATCAAAAGCTCTATGGCCATCAGACCAGGGTCTTTTTTAGAAAATTTCGTGTCAAACTCAAAATACTGTGGACATCTCATCCCTCTAAGGAAGGAACCTAATCAGTTTATCCCCAAAACTAACCAATGTATTGTCACTTTTTAAGAAAGTGACGATAACCTCAAATAGAAAAGTTGATGATAAATGATTTCATATTAACAACGATAAACTAAAAATAAAAACAATTGTATCATGCAAATAGTGTGTGTACCTTTTATTTTCAAAACTTTTACTTTTGATATGGAAGTAGGCCTATAGTTTGGAATTAGGCTACTACCACGAAAAAGTTTTATACATTAATCTTATTACTTATTTAATTTTGTCTATGTAATTTCTTAGCAGACTGATTCTCCTTTTGGTGCGTATAACCTCTCAACTTTTTCCATGAAGGTTATCAGCTAAAGACTGAGTGTGTGAGTGCGAGATGGCCAGGTATTCCGTTAGAATAAAAAAAGAAGACTAGAGCAAAGCTGTAAGATGTGCCAAGACTTTGCAACATGAAGATGCAAAGGAGGATATTGCCACAGATAAATTCTTCGACTCATCTGTCATTGATCTCGACTCATATAACAATGACGATGACGACAACGATTCGCCATAAAACCAATGTTTTTATCAAAAAATTTATTAATGTATTGATGAAAAGTAGATAAATAAACAAACAATTATTTTTGCTTTCCTTCAAAAAATAAAAAGCAGTGTTCACCTTATCCATTAAGATAAAGAATGATATAAAATATA
Source organism: Palaemon carinicauda (assembly GCF_036898095.1). NCBI lineage: Eukaryota > Metazoa > Arthropoda > Malacostraca > Decapoda > Palaemonidae > Palaemon > Palaemon carinicauda. The sequence continues at coordinate 166,210,743 of NC_090728.1, read as the reverse complement.
TGTAAATAATACATGTATTGGAAGGAATAAATAGAATAGGGAATGAAAATAAATAAGGATATGGTTGTAGGCCAAGCTTTTCCCATGACTCCCAAGGTCTGAAAAGCAAATCTTCTCCCCTCCCCCTGTGTTTAATACAGCTGAACTTCAGGTGTGCTTCTTTTAAGATTTGTAAAGACAAGGAACCCTTCGCTAAGTACCGGTATTTTGAGAAAGGCAGCCGCTCAACGGTAAGCTTCGATTGAAATGACTATAGATTAAGATGCAATAACGCATTTCATTCGTTCTTTCATATGCGATACTGCCCTGTAGGTCAAGTTATAAAGGCATCCTTGTATTTCACTTGTTCGAGTAATGTGCAAGTAATACGGCAGATGCAGCCTATTACTAGACCCTGTAGAAGTAACTAGGCGATCGCAATGTGGGCGTTAGCCCCGCGACAGCTACACGTTAGCATAAGTAAGGTTAGGTTAGGTGGGGTTACCTTAGATTAGAATTTATCCCTTTCATCTGAGAGAGAGAGAGAGAGAGAGAGAGAGAGAGAGAGAGAGAGAGAGAGAGAGAGAGAGAGAGAAGAGCTATTTAAATCGTATAGAGGAACTACATGATTATAACTTCCTTTGTTCCGAGCGTGAGGCAGCAAATGTTCGTTGATCTACAAACCTTCTTGGCTCTGTGATTCTGCCCCCCCCCCCCCCCTTCTCTTGCTACAGTACTGATTACCAATAGTACGGATGGCCTGTTTTGTTTTAGCACGAACTTTAATTGTAGATTAATATCACATCAAGCTCCTGTATTCAGTTATAGTATAAACCGTGAATCGACCCCCTTAATTTTGGCCATAGATAAACATGGCCTAGCCTAACCAAACCAACCAGTTTAAGCCTATGCCTACCCCTAGGCTACCCTTAATAAGTTTCATTTTCACCATCCTAGCATAAGCCTAAAATAATCCTAATACTATCTTCGGACACACCTTAGGCCCCGTATATAATTAACCGTTCACAGTTAACGTTAAAACAACATGCCGTATTATAGCTTAGCAAAGCTTACGGTAGCCCCTAAGACTGACTAGGATAAGTCTTCTGTACTGAGCCCACATTATCAACAGTAACCTTGATTGGCCTCCCTTGAGTTCCTCCCCAAGAAATAACACAAGCCCTTTAATGTTTAATATATAGAAATTCAGTCACCAAAAGTATCCCCTCAAAAGTAAAGGTCTAGCCAAAAAGGATAAGCTATTAGGGTAAGGTTTTTATCTCCCAGATGACAACTGGTCAACTAATCATGTGTACAAACTGAACAAAAATCCCCTTGACACAGCTTTATTCCTTACCTGATTCAGGATCTATTCTCATTTAAAAAATATTTTTTAGTATATATAGTAAGCAGATAAACAACAACAACAACAACAATAATAGGGCAGACAAGCGCACAGCGCCGTCAATGTAATCTTGACACCAGCAAATAAAACTATCTCAGATCAAATTGGGTTCGAACACTTTTTTTTTTACATCAAATTTATCAACATATGAGTCATTGTTTCAATAAATTACATGTAAGAGAAGTTTAGAATTATAATCTAAATTATTCTGCAATAAGCACTTTTTAAGGAACTTAATATTGTGTGTTTAAACTCCAAAGAAGATTTGGTTCGAACACTGGTGGTTCATAAGTATTAAGTAGACAAATCTCGAGTCGACTCAAGACGTGCAGCCAGCTTATATTTTTTATCAAAATGATAGCTAATAAGTATTATTGTTGTTAAATTGTAAAACATGGTGATAAATATTTTATACATATGCCCATATTATCTTTCAACAATTGATTCCACAACTTATTACATAGAAGGAATATGAGGCATGAATTATGTTGACTGAAATTACTTAGTCTTCCTTTTAAGAAAATTACATATTCTTGGGTCCAGGAGGACAAAGAGGATGCTACCCGATATCCTTTCCAGATATCAGTAGTTCATCATTAGAAAAATGTCATGCAACTTAGTAAGTTAGCAATAATATCATAAAATTATTCTTTTTTTTTAGTTTACGCTTATATTAAATACCTAGAAAAAAATATATTTTCTGATTCAAGATACATGCAAGAAGAAAAAAAATATAATCATGCACAGTTCCACTGTACAATTTAAAGTCTCTCTCTCTCTCTCTCTCTCTCTCTCTCTCTCTCTCTCTCTCTCTCTCTCTCTCTCTCTCTCTCTCTCTCTCTCTCTGTTGCTTATGAAATCTACATTATTATAACGCTTAAAAATCAAGAACGTCTCTAACTTAGTCTCAAAACGATTTTGTAAATTCACCACATATGGCATATTTGTCTAAATCTATGTCATGAATTGTCTTTCATCCTAGGTAACATATAACCATATATCACATTGAATTTAGTTTTTAAAAAACCACAATTATAGGCTTAAATGGCACCCTCTATCGATGTAGGGACAACACCCTTGAGTTGATGGATGCCTGTGCAATCTATTAATTTAATGATTCAGAATGCCATTTAGGAAAATATATTGGATGTACAATACATCCAGTATTTTGAAAGTGCTTATTGACTCTCACACGGGATTAATCATAGAGCTGGTAATACTTTGAATACCACGACGAGCTTTTATGCCAGAACATAGAGTTTTAAATGTAAATGCAAAATTCAGTATATACAGACTTCAAGGTCTGTGCCCAGTCCCCCAAGTGAATATTTATCGCTTTTAAACCATTTTTATTGATTAATTTAGCCCCTCCCTCAATTGTTCCACTGTTTCCATTAATATAGCGTAGATGGAAATTTGGTGTAGAGTAATTTACTTTTGCCTTTCTAGTTACCTGCTTCCTCTTGAGATGGTAATGGCTCTTGAGCATGTGTAAGATTTTACTAGCATTATTTCCTCATTATATATTTTATTTCTTAACATTATAAATACTAATAATCCCATGTTTTATGTCTGAGCCTGGATTCCTATATCCATTACTCTATAGATTTCTATATACATTAATAAATTTTAAAAATTCGAGGACATGAATCGTTCATGATTTATAAATAATGAGGATTTTGTTTCTCTAAAATGGAGTGCAGCTAATTACGTCCTAGGTGAGAATGAGCCACCTCTAAAACTAATTACATTTATCTCAGTAGGCCTACTCCCTTATCCCAACACACGATTTGATATAGCATACACTGCCATGGGAAACTTGCAGGTAATTCTTACCTAATTAGACTGATATTCGTTACTTATGATGAAGCAGTAGGCCTATTGCGATTTCCGAATCAACTGATACGACCGGAGGAAGTTAACAATGTAGTACTTTGCTTTTGCTCATTTCACATGACAAAAGTTTCCTTAGGATATCTTGGGTGACATTTAAAAGGTAGTGGAGCAGATAATGTCATGGATTCTGTTTTGAGTGGGGGAAAAAAAAAACTATGTCAGATCACTGAAAGGTCTACAGTTACTGATGGAGTCCTTTCCAAGGTTACAGTGGGCAGTATTCTTCCAATAGGCTGACAACAGAAAAGTATTCAGGGACAATTGAAGAGAATGTTGCACATTTGAGATATAAGATTTCACAAAAGCTAAGAAGTAAAGTTTGGAGCAACTGAAGGAAATTGAGGCTAGGATCGAGTGTGGTATGAATACTTTGATGATTTTGTTTCAAAGAATTGTGAGGAAAGTTAAACTATTAGATTTTGGAGTAATTTCCTTCATCTTATGTCAGGTAACAGTGTGTAAAACGGCAGATCACCTGAGAAACTATATGTAGCCTATCATCGTTCCAAGAAGTCATATTTTAAGAACCTATCACCTACTAGGGCTTTCATTAACGCTGAAGTTTTAACATAATCAAAAGCTTTCTCAGTCTATAAATGCCATTCATAGTGGTCTGTCCTACTCTCCTGATTTTTTTTTTATTCTATGCAACAAAACAACATATGAGAAAGCCTGATTTGTCACTTATTACATGATTTCTGTTTTATTCAAACCTAAATGGGAACCATATGATCAAACATTACATGGTTATAATGTAGTGAACGATTTCTTAGTGCAAATTATTGGGAAGAACCCACTGCATGAGGAATTCACTGTAATGCGCAGTTGTACAAAATGTGGAACACATCACTGTTCCTGTCATAGCAATCACGTTCCTTGCTGCAGCTTTTGTAAATGTCAATATGTAGCGATCCTTTGGGTATAGTATGGGATGAGAAATTTTATCAAAAGCACAATCATGAGAAGCAAATACTGCCATTCGTCCATTAGAACTTATCTAAATTTGATTCCTTTACGAATGTGAGTTAAGCATTAGAATATTTAACCATATTTAGCTTTGAATTTATCTTTTGATATTAAAAAGAAAATGTAAGCTCAGTGTTATTCAGAAAAGTTCTTTTATACTTCGCGTGATGGAGGGAGAAACTTGATGCATGTATTAGAACTAATATGCTTGTTGAACAGATTAAAAGTTCTCTGACTTCCCTACTGAGACTGAGTGGATTAATTTTGGTTTAAAAGTATTGTTATGGATCCTTGAATTAGTTTAATGAAATCAATACAACTTCTTGATTTGCCCTGTCAGTAATAAAACCACATCATATGTCAATTAAATTTTCTTGCTATAGCCAGAATTTAGTCAATAATCAATTAAGAAAATTGTGCAAGCTATATATTCTTTTATGATTTTATTCACTTGAGAAATTTTTCAAAGTACGTTATCATCAAATATTAATCTCCATATCACGAAGTTAAGGATGACCGTGAACTACAATTATGAAAATAGAGTTTTTATGAAAAGGTACAGTCAGCTCCATAAATCCCTAAAATGTTATAAAATGTTTATTATGTTAATTACATATTGTTTTACTGCTGATTATTATCAATCTTTAATATTGTTTGATTCTGATTATTTTCCATCACGGGGTAAATCATTAATTTTCCTCGATTTCAGGTAGGATTTTGGGAATTTATGACCTAATATAGCCGCAGATGCTCATTGATTTCGGGTAGGATTTGGGGAATTTATGACCTAATATAGCCGCAAATGCTCATTGATTTCGGGTAGGATTTTGGGAATTTATGACCTAATATAGCCGCAGATGCTCATTGATTTCGGGTAGGATTTTGGGAATTTATGACCTAATATAGCCGCAAATGCTCATTGATTTCGGGTAGGATTTGGGGAATTTATGACCTAATATAGCCGCAGATGCTCATTGATTTCGGGTAGGATTTGGGGAATTTATGACCTAATATAGCCGCAGATGCTCATTGATTTCGGGTAGGATTTGGGGAATTTATGACCTAATATAGCCGCAGATGCTCATTGATTTCGGGTAGGATTTGGGGAATTTATGACCTAATATAGCCGCAGATGCTCATTGATTTCGGGTAGGATTTGGGGAATTTATGACCTAATATAGCCGCAGATGCTCATTGATTTCGGGTAGGATTTGGGGAATTTATGACCTAATATAGCCGCAGATGCTCATTGATTTCGGGTAGGATTTGGGGAATTTATGACCTAATATAGCCGCAAATGCTCATTGATTTCGAGTAGGATTTTGGCATTTATGACCTAATATAGCCGCAAATGCTCATTGATTTCGGGTAGGATTTTGGGAATTTATGACCTAATATAGCCGCAGATGCTCATTGATTTCGGGTAGGATTTGGGGAATTTATGACCTAATATAGCCGCAAATGCTCATTGATTTCGGGTAGGATTTGGGGAATTTATGACCTAATATAGCCGCAAATGCTCATTGATTTCGGGTAGGATTTGGGGAATTTATGACCTAATATAGCCGCAGATGCTCATTGATTTCGGGTAGGATTTGGGGAATTTATGACCTAATATAGCCGCAGATGCTCATTGATTTCGGGTAGGATTTGGGGAATTTATGACCTAATATAGCCGCAGATGCTCATTGATTTCGGGTAGGATTTGGGGAATTTATGACCTAATATAGCCGCAGATGCTCATTGATTTCGGGTAGGATTTGGGGAATTTATGACCTAATATAGCCGCAGATGCTCATTGATTTCGGGTAGGATTTGGGGAATTTATGACCTAATATAGCCGCAAATGCTCATTGATTTCGAGTAGGATTTTGGCATTTATGACCTAATATAGCTGCAAATGCTCATTGATTTCGGGTAGGATTTTGGGAGTTTATGACCTAATATAGCTTCAAATGCTACAAATTTATACATCAATGAAAAGAACTTACTAAAAGGAACATTTTGATTTGTAAACGTTCATTTTAAGTTAATCTGTAATGGGGATATGGGCATTTTAATGTCAGGTACCAGAATTTACTGATCAAAGTTATTGCCTGATATAATGAAATTGAACCTAAGTTTCTCACTTGGTGCCAAGTTTCAGAGTCCACCCTGATTTTCCTGATAATTCAAGGTTCTTACCATAAAACCCAAGTGGGTGAATTAGTTCGTTCGTTCGTTCATTTTAGATTGCCTTGCCTTATGCAAGACACATGCTCTCGCGTTGGCAGCCCGTAATTTGCACGGCCTCTGCCTAGAGAGATGAATTATCTTTTTAGATATTGAAAACAATATGCAGCGTACCAAAAGATGGATAAGAAGAGGGACCTTGTGTCCTTACCTATTATGAAAGAGACGATCAAAAATCTAGTGTTCAAAGAGACACGCATGGTGCATACGCTACTGGCTTTGGAGAATTGAAGAAGGATTGTAATATTTTTTTCTAATAACTTAAAATATCTAAAGTAATTATTGAAGAAAATTGGATCTCATGGGAAAACTGTGATTCGACCACTTTCCGAAGTACACCTTTCTTGAGATATTTTGACCAAGATCTCTTTCCTTTATCCCAACCAAAACTATTGCCCGGTTTTCAGGGACCATTTGTGCCTTATGTATGTTTAGGGGAGGAAGAATTTGGTGTGCATTGTACATAATGACGACATTTCTTTTTTTTGTATATACTATGCATTGTATCTTCGATCTCCCCTCGCACTGATTGGGACCTGAATGAACATGTCTGTTTTTCTCACCGTTAACTGTTAACAGCAACGGTTGTCGGTTGAACATGACACCAATGTGACGGGCCGAGAGAGGCTATGACTAAGAAGGCAGGATGAAAGCAACTGCGTAACTTTATTACAGAACATCTGTTTATATATACATAAACTCTAGGCAAAAAGGACATAAGAACATAACAGGCAATTTCATGTTCAACCGACAACCGTTGCTGTTAACAGTTAACGGTGAGAAAAACAGACATGTTTATTCAGATCCCTATCAGTGTGAGGGGAGAGCGAAGATACAAAGCATATTGTATACAAAAAAAGAAATGTCATTACTATGTACGATCGTGTGATACACGTTTGGTACAGCATGAACACTTTATGTGGACATATGTAGGAAGACAATTAAGTGAAGAAAAGGGAGTATTCAATTAGCGTTTAAATATAGAGGAAAAAGGTATGTGGAACATATATTTGGAATTCTAAGTAACAAATGAAGGATATCCCATCATCCCCTTAAAGTATCTCTCCATCTTGTTATGAATATTGTCAAAGATAGCTGTGTTCTTCATAACATTGTAAGAGAACGCGATGGCTTTAATTTTGAAAACACTCTAACAATAAATGGTTCAGAAGAGATAGAACATCCTATAAGTATACAAGCTGAACTAGCAGCAGATGACATCAGAAACACATTTATTGATTGCTTCGTGAGTGAAGTACGGCGTTTGAGTTGGCAATATATTAAAATATGTCATTGAAAAAAGTATGCAAACTTTCATCTATCTATTAGTAAGGGCTTTTATGACTAAACATGTGTATTATCTTATGAACGTCGTATTATCAAAATGATAACAAATGGTTAGCCACTTTTTACTTGATAAAAACGCTTGCAACATCAAAGATAAATAAATAATAAAAAACTCACCATATTCATATATCTCCTTACCACTAAGATTCTTAAACTCTAAATTCAAATCACAGCATACTTCTCTCTGAGCAGATGTAAAGAAATTACGACTTTTTACACCTCCATACTTCTATCTTATGAAATCGTTTCGACTAAAGAAAGAAGTTCTATATTGATATCTTGATCCATACCCAAATAATTCACGGCATGTTTTCCTGATGAAAAGTAATGACCTATTGATACTCACTGCTTGCAAAGGCGGAAAAAAGCCGCCTGGTGTGAAGACGAACATTGAACATGATGGCCAACTACAACCGCCAACGGGAGCGGCACCGCTTCCATCCGGTGGGACAACGCTCATGCAAAGCGGCACCGCGACGGCAAAGATATCTGTGCCGCTATAATGTGAAAGGCTCCATGCGTTTCAGAAGTCAACCAGACGTCAGCTGGGGATTTCAACCAAGCTGACCGACCTTTCTCTCATACTAAAATCGCTCACCCAATATCTCCCTCTGTGATCCCTCATGCTATGATCAGAGCAGTGCTACTATAGCGTGATATCTACCAGCCATTTTTTACTATAGCATGATATCTACCGATCTGTTTCTGCCCAAGGAGGTAACGGATGATCCAGAAAACATTACGATAGAAGCAGCAGCGGATGCAATGGCCGGCAATCCTGAACCTGACACGTAGAGAAACTAAGCAAAGGGGTCTGCCCCCTTCTATAATACTCTTACTTCCTTCATCCTTCCCCCCCCCACTTTACCTTCCCCTACTCCCCAACCAGAGGCCTGATGCCTCTTCATATAAGAAAAATTTGACTTACCCCTTCACTCCAAAATCCTACAATAAAAGAGGCGGATTATCCTTAACCTCATCCCACCTCTTACTTATCTGTCAGTGATTGCATTCCATCAGTCAACTTATAAGCGCAGTGCTGCTCCACTGGCAGAGCCAGATTTAAATAGTATAGTGTGAAAGGGCCCTTGGGGATCCAGTGCAGGACAGTCTAGTTTTAATTGGCAGCCAGTATAATTCAATTAGGATAGGAGTAATTCTTTCTCTGGATGGGGCACCTTTTATCAATCTTGCTCCTCTGTTTGGGTAGATTGTAATAGATAGGATTACAGTAGTCAATCCTGGTAATGGCACAGTTAATCAAAGGTTTCTTTACAGAATATTCATCCAGATACTTTTACAAAAAGAATGTTTCTAAGGTGATGGCCAGCGATTCTTGCGTTATTTATTTGAGCGAAGAGGGACAAATTAGAGACAAGTGATATACCAAAGTCGCAAAGTTAATTAGATATCGGGACCAGGTTAATAATGATGTCTATTTGGATGTCAGCCAAGTTTCTTTGGGTAATTTTTTCTTACCACCATAAACTCAGTTTTATTCAAATTTAGTATTAGTTGTTTAACTGTCATCCATTCCATAGCACCAGTAGGAGCGTGGTTTAAAGTTTCAACGGTATCATCAATGTCATTTGCGGAAGATAAAATTGTGTCATCTGCAAATAATTTAAACTTCACTGCATGTCTCTGTATAACTTTTGATGGACCTATAGTACAGATACAAAACAAGATTGGTCCTAGTACGCTTCCCTAGGGTACCCCACTGCTTAATGGTTTATATGATGAGTAATAGTTTCAAATTGGTACACAGTAGTTTCTGTCAACCAAATAATATCTTCTTCTTCTTCTTATTATTATTATTATTATTACTATTATTATTATTGTTATTATTATTATTATTACTATTATTATTATTATTATTATTATTATTATTATCGTCTAAGCTACATCCTAGTAGGAAAGAGAGGATGCTGTAAGCCCAATAAGGGTTCCAACAGGGAAAATAGCCAAATGAGGAAAGGAAATAAGGAAACAGATAGAATAGTAAGCCTAGGTGTATCCTTAGGCAAGATCATTCTAACCCAAGACAATGGAAGACCATGGTACAGAAACTATGGCACTACCCTAGACTAGAGAAAAATGGTTTGATTTTGGAGAGTCCTTCTCCTAGAAGAGCTGCTTACCATAGCTAAAGAGAGAGATTCTACCCTTATCGTGTGGAAAGTAGCCACTGAACAATTACAGTGCAGTAGTTAACCTCTTGAGTGAAGAAGAATTTTTCAGTTATCTTAGTATTGCCAGGTGCATGATGAAAAGGAAAATGTGTAAAGTATCAGTATGATGTTAGAAAGAAAATTTCAGGATAATTTCTTCAAATCTATTACAATTCATTACATTCTGTAGACATCTTTAGATTACCTTCATCAATAACCATGAACTATATCATGGAAGCTTATAAACTGGCCATGGAATGTAGGTGTTGCAGGTCCATTAATAGTGAAGTGAACCCGAGCCATTTCACTAAAGTCTTGTGCATTAAGGATGAGAAGAACAGTATGATTCAGTTCTTCTTTGTGAAGCAAAAGTGTTAAAATAACTCCTGAATCTTCATCCTCTTTGCCAGGCTCAGAGAGATACACAGGTTCAGACACAAAATAACTGGAATCACTCCAGACTAATTCTTTCCCTGATCGCACATCCAATTTAATAAGCGATGTAAAATCAATGCTTCCGCTCTCACTTCCAACTCCATAGACATACTTATAGGATTTGCCATTGTGAAAGTAGTTAATCCTGGGCATCTCCAAGAACATGTCATTTATAATGACTCCTTTCAGGAATATTTCATCGTCACCAGTTTTTACGGCAGAAGGTGATCTGGATGGTAATGATGAATCCTCTGGTACTATTTTGATTTCACTGTAGTCAGCCAGTAGCTCTTCATTGTGTGGAAGAGATTCAATATTTGCCAGTGGCATAACATACCTAGTTGCAACGGAATCAAACTTCTGTTTAGTTGGATCTGAATCCTTTTTCCTAATATTATCCAAATACAAGCTTTTGATAACTTCTCCTGATGAAATAGCGCTTACATCTACTACCAGTACGTCGGCAGTTTCATAAGCATTTATTTGATGGAAGGTGAAAAACTTGTCAGACGTAAACTTAGTGTCAATCTCTTCACCGTTGCTTCTTCTGATGACCCTAAAGCGGGTATTTTCCTCTGGGTACCAGACTAAGCCTTCCTCGGGAGGTGTATTCAGGTAATTAGAGGCCAGCATTGTAGGGACATTCATTGCCAGTGGAGTTTCAAATAGAATATAGTAGTTCTCTGTAATAGCAAAACTGTGCATATAGCCGGGGTTGAATCTCCAACGGGCGGGAATAGTGGCTTCTACTGAAGCATCTTCAAGAACTCCTGCTTTGTGGGAGATGATTGAATATCCTGGTCCTCGGTCACTGATTGTAGCAGCTAAGTTGTAAATAGTACCATCAGTTCCAACATGGGGATGTGCGCTCGCCCTTTGCACAGGTACAAAATCTGGTATTTTTACCTGCAATGCATACAAAAAATAAAAAATATGAGAATGAGAAATATTTCAATAATTGAATATTGCATTGTGGGTTTTCAATACTCACTGGCCACTGTATCAAACCAAGTTTATTCAAGTTTCTGACCAAAACCTTTAATCTTTTTCTTTTTTTAATATTTTATCTGCTCTTCTAATGATGTATGAACAGTCAAGTCTGAGATTCTTAGTTACCAAGGGATATACTTTTTATTCCTAGAGAACTATGAAAGTCTTTAAAGATAAAAAAAATCATAGCAATGAAGGCATAATCTTTTACCAAATATGAATTTAACAATGAAAGCATAATATTTTACCTGAATTTAACCATCCTACTTATCTACCATAATAACATATAATAAACTGCACTTACACCATCGCCTATCACTTGCAAATTACTGGGATCCACCACTCGCACAGTATCAGTTTCCGTCATGGCAATGAGCTGGTCATTCGCTTGCAGCACATTGACCAGGCAGTTGTCACCCATCTTTGGAGCTTCAAACCACGCTGAGAACTTCCCAAAGAGTGTTTGACAAGGATCAGGGTAGGCTGTCGTCCCGAATTCTGTTTCTGCTATGCGCTGTTCCCTCATATTAGTTTTGTAAGTGTCACTCTCCAGGATTCTAAAAAAAAAGAAAAAGAAAAAGGAGATATTTCCAATTAATTAGTGAAGCTCAAGAGGTCGATGAGATAATCGTTAGGCCTATCCTATATCAGAAAAAGAGGATGATTAACATAACTGTTTTTCTTTCAAAGTAAAATTACTTTAGTTTGATTGAATAAGAGTGCTGCCTAAAACTCAAAGCAAAGAGGGACACGTATGCTTTGGTTTTGTGCGAATAGAGCAATCTTTTAAAAGAAGCTTTGTCTACAGCATTAATGACAAAATCCTTATGTTTATTCGACTGAATATCCGTTCTGTTACTTAGTTGTCCATTAGATGAACTGTCCGCTTGTTCCCGCGCCTCCTATCTGGCCACCTACATAAGATACCTAAGGTTTCAATTGGCCGCCATAACCTCTTGCCGCTAACCTCACCGCTAGCCGCGCTTGGTCTGGCCGGGCCCTAACAGAATGCAATGATTTTCCCTCAACTATTTTCTATATTGTTTTCTTTTCTTCGAATTTTGGAATATTGTTAATTATTTTCACTTCTTAACTTTTGGCTCTGAGGACAACGCAAGGAAGTTTTCACTGGGTCAGTGGAAGTCTGAAATTTTTCAAGAAAAATCTCGCATTGAACACACAGTGGTCTCTTCTCACCTTGAAACGTAAGTAGCCTGTCCATTCTGTATTTGGACCATGTGAAGTAAAGCCAGTGGATCAAATAAGTGTTTGTAAGATGTATTTCCTACATGATGTACACCTGGGCCAACTCGAATGAGGCGTCCTTCCACCCATTCAGGGATGTGTCCTTCCAATTTACCCTGGACAGGGTTGGGCGTGTCCTGGTCGCAGTGACGAAGCCATGAAGACTGCGTTGTAGAGTGTTCTGATGACGCGGCCGCTAGGCCTACTAAGGATAGCAAAACCACCTGAAAGAGATAAGCATCTTGCTCTAAAAATTTCTCATTAAATAGGAAATAAATATATATTATGATAACTTCTTTGGTAATATAGCTCGTTAGTCATTACATTTTTTACATTTTAAGAGCAAATAAAAAAATAATTTCTTTAGGTACAGTTGGACACAGGAATTCCTGATACACCTCGCTACGAAGTGCACCTTCTGACAACTTTACTGTGCGGCAACTATCCAAACAGTAGGGAGAAATGGCAGAGGTGGCGGGCTGGGCTACATACAGAATCTAGCCATCAGTATTGCCAGGTTTTCCAAGTAAGAAAAGGCCAATTTCTAATCAACTACAGCTTTAAAAGGCCAACTCATTGGTAAAAAAAGGTAAGAAATATAGCATTTAAGGGCACCCTTTGTTCATGATATTGCTAAAGGCCAACCAATTTTGCAAAGGCCAAATTTTAGGTTTTTGGCCTGAAAAAGGCCAACTGGCAACCCTGCTAGCCATGCATTAGGGTGTGACTGGGTGCACTGCTTCAGAACGAAGTGTGCCAGGATATCCTGCGCCCCGCTGCACATATGTGCAATAATCATAATTACACGAGAGATGTAAGTAAGTGCGAGGGTTTAATATATAGTTAAGTCTTAAGAATAATCAGTTAACAATTTATGAATGTCCACACAAATGTCCATAATAGAAAAGGTAAATGCCAAAAGAAATTCACTTTACTGCATATAGCGTATACGCTGTATTGTTGCTAATGGAAAGATGTATAGTTTTTTCCTTTAGAACTAAAGACATATTGGAATATCTGAAAGATTGGAAGAAGATGGGAATAGATGATAATGAAAGATATGAAGTTTGAACTAATGCGTGATGCAAAATTGATCCCTTTAATAGAACGTACAACTGGTTCTTAACTATACACGCCGTAAAATAAGTTTACGGGCACTCTATCAATTAATAAGGTAAAGGTGTTTGGTTTCAGTTCGAGTTTCATCAAAATAGATGCTCACCAGAACGTTAGTCGGGAAAGCCCAAACCCCAACTGTGGTGCCCAACCACAGGCACCACAGTAGTGGCCTCCTCAGTAAACAGCTTAAACTCAAAGTCCCGGGCTGAGATCGATCTGCTGCAATGCGAATGCTAGGCAAATACGTTATCACTGTACTAGCCAAAATAGGTGCAAAGCTTTTAAGCTTATACCCTATATTATAATTGAGCCTTTGCCTTGTAACCATAGAAAACCGCCTTATGAAAATCTTAAATTTGACTTTGATCCCAGTCTACCTTGAAATTAGCTGGGATAATGTCAACAGCTTCTTATGCAATGAATGCAACATTGTCCCGTTAACGGAAATACTTCAGGGTTTATGGCCGTATAAAATGAACCATTTGACGGAATTTTCTAGATTTTGAAAGGTAGACAGATAAAAATTATATCATGCGCATGGTCTTGTCATGTGATTTGGATTTGATTGCCGGCTTAGTGGTCGGCATAATATAAAATTCTTGCTCACTTTTTTGAGTTCATTAGGGAAAGTTCATTCGAAGACAAGTTCTCAGAGCGCTAAAAAATGAAACGAATAGGCTAGCTCTCTGTTGAGGTCCACGTCAGACACATTGAATCCGTTTCTTGTTCTTATCTCACTGATTAGACACTTTAATTTCAAATGTCCTTTAAAAATTAAAGACATTTCCGTTTAGAGAGTTTTCTTAATATTTCCTCTTTGACCTAAACTTAGTAGCTCTCAAATACGGTGCCTACTGCCCTTGTCTTACTTCAATTTGGTTTCCTCATGCAAGGTGAAACCCGGAATTATCAATAGAGTAGGGGTTTATAAATGGAAATAAATCTGGTTAAACTACCTTCGAGTTATGAATATAATGTTTAAATTCGATTCATAATTAAGTTAAAACCGACTTACTTGAAATTGAAACGTGTAGGTGAACATCTCTAGTCTAAAGGCGCGATCTTCTTCCTCCCCGAATTCAGACGCTTACTGAGAGAGATAGAAGGCAGGGAAGAAGGGTGGGAGAGTGACTTACATAAACAACAGATTCAATTAGTCATCTTCATGTAACATTATGAGTCAACTCTTACGAAGATAGAATTCACTAGAATTTCCACTCGGTAAATGCTTCTTGGTCCCACATGTGATGACAGTTCACAAATATAAGATTTAGAAAAAAAAAAAAGAAAAAAAAAACGTGACCAAAGGCCCTAAGCCCAAATTATTTTATAACTAAAAATAATGATCAAGCTTTTTTTACACTTGTAATATCTATACAACTTGACTTGTGGTAAACAGTTTAATCAATGACCGATTAGATAAAGGAAAACCTTGTGTTCTCTTCTTTTTTTTTATGGAAGAAAAAGTATTTTAGGAAATTTTTAAATCAGCTCAAGTTGAAGAGTGATGGACTTAAAAAGTGGAAATGTGTGTGTGGGTTTTTTTTTTTTAATATAAAAGGAAGTTAAAGGAAATTTATGTGTAATCAGTCGCAGCTGACCTGAATCTATATCACCCAACTTACCTTGATACAGAGCATTTTTATTCATCTTTCTTTCTCTTTCGTATCTTTTAAATTTTGTCTTTTTTCTCGTGTTTATTTTATCTTTAGCCCAAAAGCTTTGTAAATTTTCACATCACAAAGACCTCCCATTTGTTTATGATTCATTAAAAGATGACGTTGCAGCATTCATAATCTGAAAAGAGATGGCGATATAATTCAAGTGTGATTTTATTCCAAATCCCTGAAAATAGGAATGAAAGACTATTGGGTACAAAGAGCAGTAGCCGGAAAAGGGGTCAGCTAACCTAAAACGTGATGAGATGTTTAGACCGCCTTTGTCAACAGGCGTATTTGTTAATTCGTTTGTTTCCATAATATTCGTTCGTTCGTTTTAGATTATCTTGCCTATAGCGAGACAAGGGGTCTTGCACTAAAGCAGGTAAGAATGAGAATGTCAAAGCAAGGGGAGATGAGAAAAGCTTTCATAATGTGTTCTCAGACCGGCGGCGGGGAGGAGGAAGTTGATGACTTAACGTGCCTAGGCCTAGGGACAAGCAAAGTCTAAAGAAAGATCTTGGGGACAAGCATGCTCTAGTCTCAGCACGAACCGTCAGGAGGAATAGGACTGTAGGAGTTCTTGTTGCGACCAAAGTATATAGAATGCCTTACGGGCGTAGGAGCATATATTTCTTCAGGGAGTGGGGACTAAAGTTTGAAAAGACACTGATGCTGGGCGGGTCTGGGGCCCCCTAAAAAGAAAATACGAGAAAACACATTTAGATGCGATTTCCTGGCATCTGACAGCTGATTGTAAAAAAAAAAAAAATAAAAAAAAATAATAATAATAATAATTTTTTTATGTGACCAATTACAATTTGTACACAATGACCATCATAAAATACCAGTCGCCCTACTTAATGAATTTACCAAAAACATTACTTTTTTTCTATTAACTCATTCCAATATCGATCAAGTTGGGGCTATCAGTTTTCTAAGCCTATTGTATTTTTACTTAGGACTTATATCTATCATTAGTTTTCAATTTCCAATTTTCATCACCATCTCCTCCTACGACTATTGGCGCAAAGGGCCTCGGTTAGATTTGAGCTTTTAATTGAAAGATTTTCCATACCTTATCTACTTCACGCTTCTTAGTCCTTAGCTAAGTAGGCCTAGGTCTTCCAAATCTTCTAGTGCCTTGAAGAGCCCAGTTAAACGTTTGGTGAACTAATCTCTCTTGGGGAGTGCGAAGCGCATGACCAAACCATCTCCATCTACCCCTCACCATGATCTCATCCATATATGGCACTCTAGTAATTTCTCTTATAGCTTCATTTCTAATCATGTCCTGCCATTCAACTCCCAATATCCTTCTGAGGTCTGTATTCTAAAAATCTACAAAATCTGTTAGATTTTGTTTCATTGTCATACCACTACTCATGTCCATACAGTAACACCTATCTCACTAAACTGATATATAGCCTGATTTTTATATGTAACTTCAGGCGATTTGATTTAATAGTAGATGGAGGATATTTCATAGTAAATTTCGCCAAACTTTAAACAAAATGTTTGTTTTACTGCTCTACATATTCAGCTCGGAAAAAAAAATATATTATTCCACAAAATAAGAGAGATATAAAAGACCTGAAATAATTACCGCCTATTAAGTTTACACTCAGATATATATGAAATATTTACAAAGACATGGGCGTAGGGGTGGGGGGGGGGGGGAGCCGGGTGGGCTTTAGACCGTTCCCCCTTTTTGCCGACAGTTCACTTGTTTACTTATTAAACTGCATACTTTTGAAAGCACAAGAAAGATTAAAATATATTACACTACATAAACTTAGTAACACATTCTTCATAGAAATTATCATTCAAAACCAATTTCTCGAAAAGGTTTTTGTTAATTTGCATTTCCAAGTAAGAGTAAGGAATATATATATATATATATATATATATATATATATATATATATATATATATATATATATATATGCATATATATATATATATATATATATATATATAAATATGTATATATATATATATATATATATATATATATATATATATATATATATATATATATATATATATATATATATACATGTGTGTGTACATCAACATAAAGTACATATATGCATTATATATATATATATATATATATATATATATATATATATATATATATATATATATATATATATATATATACATATATATATATATATATATATATATATATATATATATATATATATATATATATATACATATATATATAAATATATATATATATATATATATATATATATATATATATATATATATATATATATATATATATATATAATGTACATGATTTAACATATATACACATGAATATAATTATAGATGTACATAATTTGGTATATGCATATATATGTTATAATTATATATATCCACACACACACACACACACACACACACACACACATATATATATATATATATATATATATATATATATATATATATATATATATATATATATATACATATATATATATATATATATATATATATATATATATATATATATATATATATATATATATATATACCAGAATGCGTGAAATATCACAAGAGGTTGGGCTTAAGATAAATAAAAGAAAGACAAAGATGATGAAAACGGAATCTGCAATGGAAGATGAAATATCATTGGAGAGAGAAAGGATTAATGAGTTAGAATCATTTAAATATTTATGAACTATGATATGTAATTCAGGGTCTTTAGTATTGGAATTTAATGAAAAATTGAAAAAAAAAAGAAAATCAGACAATGGCTAGGTTGAATAAAATTTTGAAATAAAATCGCCTGAAATTAAACATAAAAATCAGGCTATGTATCAGTTTTGTGAGATCGGTGTTACTGTACGGACATGACAATGAAACAATATCCAACAGATTTGGTAGCTTTAAGAATAAAGCCCTCAGGAGAATATTGGGAGTTAAATGGCAGGACAGGATTAGAAATGAAACTATAAGAGAAATTATTCGAGTGCCATATGTGGATGAGATCATGGCGAGGGGCAGATGGAGATGGCAAAATTTGGTCATGCTCTTCGCACTCCCCAAGAGAGATTAGTTCACAAAACTTTCAACTGGGCTGAACAAGGCGCTAGAAGGGTTGGAAGACCCAGACTTACATGGCTGAGGACTATGAAGTGTGAAGTAGGAGACAACGATTGGGGAAGTATTGATTTAAAAGCTCAAAATAGAGAGCACTGACGAAATCTAACTGAGGCCCTTTGCGTCAATAGGCGTGGGAGGAGATGGTGGTGATGGTGATATATATATATATATATATATATATATATATATATATATATATATATATATATATATATATATATATATATATATGTGTGTGTGTGTGTATATATATATATGTATGTATGTATGTATGTATGTATGTATGTATGTATGTATATATATCAGAAATTTGGGCTTTAAGACGAAAAGAGGAAGCAAAGCTTGAGAGAACAGAGATAAGAATGCCAAGGTGGATAATGGGTGTATCATTGTGTGAAAGATTAGAAAATGGTGAAATAAGAAGAGTGGCAGGTGTAGTGAAGATTACTGAGATGATAAGAGTGTCACGACTGAGATGGTGTGGGCACATGTTGAGGAAAAGTAGGATGCTATAAGCCCAAGAGCTCCAACAGGGAAAAATAGCCCAGTAAGGAATAGAAATAAAGAAATATACGAGAGAAATATTGAACTACTAGAATAAAATATTTTAAGAAGAATAACCCTAAAATAGACATTTCATATCTAAACTATAAACTTCAAAAAAAAAAAAAAGGCAGATAAATAAGCTAGAATAGTGTGCCTGAGTGTGCCCTTAAGCAAGGGAACTCTACCTCAAGACAGTGGAAGACCATGGTACAAAGGCTATGGCACTACCCGAGACTAGAGAACAATGGTTTGATTTTGGAGTGTCCTTCTCCTAGAAGAGCTGTTTACCATAGCTAAAGTCTCTTCTAATTGTTTCATTGCGAAGATATGTTGGAAAATATCAGTTTGAAGCACTTGTACGGTGTTCACCACCAGTGTTTACACTGAATAATTAAAGTATAGAATCATTTCTTTTCTTTGTTGTACAGTACACACTAATTAGGAACATTGTACGGGCGATTGAACATCTGTCGTACACTCTTCACTAATGCAGTTTTCATTATTATTTATTCAATGTTCGACAGAAGAATAAAACTAATATGTTTGTACCCATCATAAAATATTCAACAATTTACTTTCACATCATGTGGAACAAACATCACTTAATGATATGTAACTTAACCAAAAAAAAAAAAAAAAAAAAAAATTTCCTTTTTAGAATTTTGGAAACTTTTGATGTTTTCAACAAAGATCACCAAGAAAACTGATTGACAAATAAACCAGTAAAAATTATATTAGCCATATATATATATATATATATATATATATATATATATATATATATATATATATATATATATATATATATATATATATATATATATATATATATATATACACACACATTTCAGTGTAGAAAAAGTGCCGTTTATTAATGTTAGGAAAAGGCTGAACGTATCATGAAATGTACTTTTGATTAACAGAGACAATGTGAAGTGTATAAGGAAGCTATGGCCAAGAGGGGTAGATGTTGAGAACGATTAAAGAATTGGATGTTTTTTTTTTTCAATTAATAAAATTTGTATGACTAAGAGACGTAGACGAAACCACAAACATATAACTGGAAAATAAATTGAATGTTTCAAGATTGAGTCCTCATGTAACGTATCGATCAATTTAAACAGGAGCGAGGTTAGCATGAAATTTCAACTCGGGTATTCGTCAGTGGTGGTTAACGGCTTCTCAGCCAATATTCAAGTTCCGAAACTTATTTCAAATTTGTTTAATGGTAGTTTACGATGGGAATCCTAAATTACCATTAGTTTTACTAGTGATCAAAATAAAACTCTTTAGTAAGTATCAAGATTAGAGAGCAAACGTGAGGTTATGGATCCCTTTGACTCAGAAGAAAGAAAGCACCACTGTCCTTATTAAGAATTAGCGTCTCAAGGTGGCATAAACGTAGTCCTTCAGTATATAATCTTTGGTACGTACCACCCATTTACTTTGGGTCCACCCACCCACGATCCCACCTGCGCGTGACTCAATTAACTCAATGCTCAGCTATCATTCTCTTAGCATATCTGTACTCCGCTGGGAGCGCCAATACGCGTCTGGACTCAGGAGTGACTGGCATAGCTTACTTTTCACAGATTTCTTAGTTCCAGTAACAAAAATAGGAATTGCTTGCGTTGACTATAATGCATAGCTTAAATGTCATTTTAGTAGCAACCTACTCTTGTTTTATAATGACTGACATAATACGCGCCATGGAGGTATGGCGATCCGTAAAAGTTTCATATTCTCGACTTCAAACCGGATCACTCCAGCAGGATTCGGCAAGAGTGTTTCTACTGGGTCCAAGCAGGATGTTTTCGTTTCTTTGTTCTCTCCAGTGCCAGCAAAGGGAATGGTGCAATCTCTGGTGCCCAGATCAGTCTCCCACCAATACCTGCCTTCTCTTCGAGATGTTTGTTGTCAGTGGATACAGTGAAACCAATCTTATTGATGTTCTCAACTGTTATACCAGGAGACCTCGCGACTTTGCTGTAGGGGCAGTTGCTGAAGGGGTACCACCGATAGCAGCAGTGATAGAGAGAAATATAGATCATATGATTGACGGGATATATGAATATGGGCAGATGAGCAAATGTTATTATAGTGGCGATTTTTCCTACCCCTGGCTCAAGATAGACATAGGAGAGGTGAGACCCATCCGACGGGTCTTGTTTGTGTTGCAACCCAACATATATGCTAGTGATTACTACAACTTCGAAGTTCGCATCGGACAAGAGGATTTACCTGAGCAAGATTTTCCCAAATATGAATATTTCGGATATTTCCCCGGTCCCTCGGTTACCAGCCAAGTAGTAACCTTTAGTCGAGAGACTCCGGTGTGGGGTAGATACGTCACCTTTCAACGCTTTACCGCGAGTATCTGTGACACAGATCAGGGTTATGGATTGAGAACGTGTACGCTGCAGTTCTGCCATATTGAAATCAACTGAGACGAACGTCGAAATTCCGTTGACGAACGTGACGGCATTAACAGGCCATTATTCCTATGATATTAAATCTATAGTAGATAAAGTAGGCTGGAATGTGTGGAAGAAAGAGACTTGACAGTGTGAAGCATTAGTATTAGAGTGAAAGTAGTGGATACAGTTCTTTGTAAATTGCAAAATTGGTTTGGCACGACTGTAAAAGACACTTCATGCAACGTTGAAATATTTGCTAGGAACTTTGAAAGCGAAAAGACTCACAGTTGACAACATGCAATTTTAGAAAACTGTCATATTTCATATATACGAATGTAGAAACGATTGTGTACATGTTTGAGCAGCAAAACTGAACGGCGTTTTCAATTGCCAGTTGAAACCAACAACACAGTCGGACGCCATCGAACGGCCTACAGTTATCAAACATCCAAGACTTAAGGTGTGTGGTTGTTAACCTCACCTCATAAGGACTTTCTCAAACCTGGAAAGAAAACACTAAGAGATAAAAAGATTATGATAAAATATATTAAAATTTTGATATTTGTTAACAGCAAGACAAATAAGGTAATGCCGTCAGTATTATTAGCTCCAAAATTCACAGGAAACATTTCATCGTTCTTTAATTAGCTCTTTCAATTAAATAACTGTACTTTGTATCTAATATTTTAACATCAAATATGTTGAAGAGTGATTTCTCTTTTTACAAGAGCCTAAGTTTTCACATTTTTAGTTATTTTTACATATGAATTTAACATCTTTAAGTCCTTGTCAATTTTCATCTCCATAGAATAGGCCTATTATGCTTTTTGGGTTGCCATCAATCTTGACCAATCGCACCTGCATTCACATCTATTTGTAATTATTGTTGATATCTGCTGAGACTATACGCATTAAATAAAAAAAACAATAATGAAAAGGTTACATTATTAGAAAATATCATAAGTCAATCGTGTAATTTAAAAACTAACATTTCCGGAAGAAACATACATAATTCTGGCTTAAATTGTTATTAAACGTATTATCCTTCGAAAAATTAATTTGTACAGGAATGAACATATAATAAGATGAATGACAAATGAGTGAAGAAGAAAACTTTCAAGACAAGTGAAGGACATAGAAGGTTAAAGAGAAAGGTAGGCCTATACTCATGGAAAAAGTCAACACGTCTTGAGGTCTCTGCTTTCACAACTGTTATTTGTGTCATCTAATTTTAAGTTTGCGAGTGCATTCTGATGTAAAATAGTAATATTGATGATTCAGTAAAGTTAACGATTAATATATATATATATATATATATATATATATATATATATATATATATATATATATATATATATATATATATATATATATATATATATATATATATATATATATATATATATATATATATATATGTACATATATATATATATATATA
Source organism: Palaemon carinicauda (assembly GCF_036898095.1). Taxonomy (NCBI): domain Eukaryota; kingdom Metazoa; phylum Arthropoda; class Malacostraca; order Decapoda; family Palaemonidae; genus Palaemon; species Palaemon carinicauda. Next base: position 166,187,770 of record NC_090728.1, on the reverse strand, counting down.
TATATATATATATATATATATATATATATATATATATATATATATATATATAGAAAGAAAGAAAGAAAGACCGAGAAAAAGGTTACCTTAGTTGGAAATAGGCAGTCTCGCTGTCGAATTTTCAATGATAATGCTATTATAGAAAGTATATAGGTTTAGGATACATGATTTTTGATGACTAATAAGAATAATAATGATAAACAGAATAAATTTTCTATATTTTTCCTGTGATTGCCGTATGATGTAATTACATAAGTATCATCAAATAACAGTAATGCAGTACGGGATAATTTTTTAGAGGAACTATTCTCATGTTGGTACGGAGTAATATTGTAAAAACTGCCTAAGTATTTTCCTCAAAATGAGGAAGGGCATAGGGTTTAATATAAGAGAATCAAATATTATCACAGTTCAGAATTCTGAGGCTGTGAGCGGGGTGTAGTTGTTACAGTGTGTACTTCCGTTTTACAGCAGGCAGTCCAAGTTAACGTCTTTGTTACATTCAGGTGGAGCACAGCTGGTCTGATTTTGAAAGGGGAATAAACCATTTTTTGGGGAAGGCAACTTTGGTGGGGGCGAGGTGAATACATGTAAATAGGGACCCCTTGTTATTAATTTAGGGTTGTGGTAGCCTGTTAGTAATGTCCTTGCCTGGTGATCTCGAGACTGGGGTTCAAGTCCCGTTAGTTCCTTTAGTGTCTGCAGCCTCACTATCCTTATGAGCTAAGGAGGTGGGCTTTGGGGTGCTTTTAGATTTACTGCTGAGACAGCAGCAGCCATTATGGTCAGTCTCCAGGGTTTTGTCCTGCTTTCCAGAGCAATGTCACTATCCCTTGCCTCTGCCATTCATGAGCGACCTTTAAGCCAATTGTATACTCTATTTATTGGTGATAATGTAGATTATTTTGTGTTTTTCTGTTACAGAGCTCTATTAAAGTATAATATAGCCAAATCAGAATATACTTTTCACTTGCAAGATTGATATTAACTTATGCGCACCAGTCGTAGCACAGCACTGTGCCAATGATACAAATTTTCTTGCCTTTGAGAATAAAGCATTGAGAAGGATTTTGGGAAACAAATGGCAGCAGCATATAAACAAATGCAGCTATTCACGAGGTGGCAGGGGTGCCCAACGTGAACGATATAATATGGCTATGAAGATAGAGATGAATGTACCTGAATGGAAGCCGTGGGGCAGGAGAGGACGTGGTAGACCAAGAGAAACATGGCTGATGACAATGTAGAGGGAGGTTGGAGCCGAGAATTAGGTTGAGCTCGGAGAGATGGCACAGGAAAGAGATATATGGCTGAAATTCATTGAGGCCCTATGCTTCCCGTGGGTGCCAGGGGATTAAATAGTAGTAGCATATCTTTATCTACACCAAACCTGTAGCTGCGGTGAACTGTTTATGCTACAGGATGTGATTAGGAGCACAAGATTGTAATACACACTATTTTATTTCACAACTAAATATTCATCCTCAACCCTTTCCTGTGTAAACTTCCTTAAGTGCACATTCCGTTGTACTGCTTACAATAATATTCAAATAAATGTTGCATAATGATAGCCACCCACACTTGTCTTTAATTAACCTCGACTAATGCAATGTATGAAACTCGGAATTAGTAACTGCATACCGGTGGGCTTCAAACATACTTTAGCATTGCTTGTAGATACTGTACGGTATATGTAAAGCCCTTAAGAATCACCATTATTATTATTATTATTATTATTATTATTATTATTATTATTATTATTATTATTATTATTATTATTATTATTATTATTATTATCACAAGGTAAGCTGTAACTCTAGTTGGAAAAGCAGGATGCTAGAAGCTCAACAGCTTATAACCTAGTGAGGAAAGGAAATAAGTAAACTGCAAGGAACGTGATACACAATGAATATAAAGTAGGCCTCTTTTAAGAACAGAAACAACATTGAATTTGATCTTTCATATATAAACTATGCAAACTTGAAAACCAGAGGAAGGGGAAACAAGACAGAATAGCATGCCTGAGTGTACCCTCAAGCAAGAGAACTCTACCCCACGACAGTGGAAGACCATGGTACTGATGCTATGGCACTACCCAAGCCTAGAAAGCAATGGTTTGATTTTGGATTGTCCTCCTAGATGATCTGCTTACCGTAGCTAAAGAGTCTCTTCTAGAGGTTTAATTGCTGGTAATTAATTTTCGGTATTTCAAACACCTCTATCCTATTTATTAGACTTTCATGGCAAGCGCATTTGTTACTGCCAATATATTCCGATTGGAAGAGGCTCTATAATATATCGATAAGAACAATAGAATATCATTAGTCCTATCTTAATGCATTTGGGAAAATATACTCTACTTGATACACAAGTTTCAAAGAAAAGGTAAAAAATACTGTTGAAAAATAATTCAAACTAATTTCTTCATCTACGACGCAATATGTCTGATCGTGGGTAGGAAGGGTGTTTAGGACGCTATATTCATAATTGACCCGTATTATGACTTATTGCCGGGTTTCACAATGTTCTGAGATCTGATCAGATATACGTCTGTATATCTCGATGAAGTCACTGGCAGCAGAGTGACGGATGTGGTTTAAGGCGATAGGCAAAATGTCGCTTCGGCTTTTACTCTTGATGCCTGGCGGTTAAGGTTACTAGAATTAGTATGGACCGGCAAGGGTCACTTGCCTTCAATAGGCACTGCGCATCAGAAGGAACTGGCTATCTCTTGATGTATATAGTCAATGAATCTTCTATGGAATTAGTCAGCCACGGAAAGAGAAAGTGAAAGAATGGCCCTTAGTCCCAGGCGTAACGGGGTGCTAAGAATCTCCTGGTTTATAATTACTAAAGAAAAATAGAAAATGTTAGAACCATGAATCAGATTGAGAAGTTACAGCAAGTGGAGAGTGAATTTATGAAATAGTTTGGATATTTTTCCCCTTAATGAAACACGTTGTAAGGGGATTGGTAAGGAAATTTTAGACCAAGGCAATATATATATATCTACTCAGGAAGAACAGATGGAGTTGGAAGAGAAGGAGTAGGAATGATGATGACACCAAGAGCAGAAAAGGTATTAACCGAGTAGAGAGCTGTAAATAGTAGATTGTTACTAGCAAAGAACAAATCAAAGCAGTGCAACATAAGTATTATAGTTTGCTATGCCCCAACAAATGATTCCTCTGAAGAAAGGAAAGATGAATGCTATGAAGAACTGCAGAGTGTAATAGATGAGATCCCAGATAGAGATATGAAAATTGTGATTGGCGACTTTAATGCTAAAGTTGGAAGGAATAATCAAGGGATAGAGAATGTAATGGGTGTCAAGGGTCTTGGCGAAGTTGCAAATGAAAATGGAGCACATTTCATAAGTTTCTGTTCAGAAAACAATCTTGTCATTGTAGGTATTCTTTTTCAACACAAGAACATCCACAAATATACATGGACTTCACCGTCAGGCAAATACAAAAATCAAATAGATCACATTGCCATTTAGAAAGAGAGATGGAGGACTCTGAGAAATGTAAGAAGCTATAGAGGTGCAGATATTGTTAGTGATCTCCAGATCCTCATTGGCACACTGAAATTAAAACTGAAAGCACCCAACAGAAAGGTAGATAGAATATATAGGTTTGATACAACTAAACTTTTAGAACAAGAGCACAGAAAAACATTTGCAATTAAATGTAGGAATCGATTTGCAATCTTAGAGACTTTAAGAGACAAAGAACAGACAATTAATGAAGAATGGTGTGATATTAGGAACATACACAGTCAGTTGGTAGTGAAGTCTTTTGGGACCCGCAGTTACAAGGAGAAAGCCATAGATATCAAATGATACTTGGCGTACTATAACAGGGAGACAAGTATTGATAGTGTGGTCAAAAGAAAAGCTAGGAATGACTGGATAGAATATTTAGACAGTAAAGCAAATGAGGCTGATAAATCTATGAATTCAGAAAGTGGTTATGGTGTAAGAATTGCTCATAGAATTATTAATGAAATCTCTATGGGGGCAAAGAAGAAGAAGTATATACCCATCAAAATGAGAGATGAATCTGTTATAACAACAGAGGATGAAGAAAGACAACGTTGGATGGAACACTTTAGTGAGGTTATGAATAGGAGTTATGAAGGGAATAATTTGATTAATATACCTATAGCTGATGAAGACCTTGAATGAATTCAGTGTGTTTGAGGTTGAAGGTATCCTCAATAAAACTAAAGAGATAGAAAGCCCCTGTCTACGATAGAATAACTGCCCAGATGATATGGGCCAAAAATGAAGTGACCCCTAGAATACTTACAAGATTATTTTGTAGTATGTGAGATGAAGAGGCAAAATCTGATGAATGGGAGTTAGGATTGTTGGTGAAAATATAAAAAAGGAGACCTGACTGACTGCAGTAACTACAGAAGCACAT
>NC_090728.1:166085840-166170840 GCF_036898095.1 Palaemon carinicauda | reverse complement strand
GTCCCCTGTCGAATTCAGGAATCTGTTCATACACTTGAAATAAACCCATCTCCACCATGATATGTTTGCAAGACTGCTTTACACATTCAGCTTGGAAAAAATTATCATTATGTTATTTCACAAAAAGAGACACAAAACCGGAAATTTAACGTCCAATAAGTATACTCTCGGAAATATATGAAATCTTTATAAAGAGCATATTAGGCAAAATGGAAATAAAGTTAGACTTTGATCAATCACGAGAGCAGCCTGTAGAAACGGATATTCAACGGACCATATCCAGGTAATGAACTAGCTAAATGAAAAATCAACCGAGTATGACGAAAAAAATTAGTTAGACAATGAGACTAGCTCTCCTAAATTACCCACAGATTGCCTAAAATATTTAAGAATTAAGATTCGGAAAAAGTATGAATTAACAGTAATGGGGAATACCTTAATAACTCAAGATTTGCAGATGACTTAGTTCTATTTAGTGAAGTATGGAATTAACTGCAAGAGATGATAGAAGATTTGAATAAAGAAAGCAGAAACGTAGGACTGAAAATTTGTATGAGCAAAACTAGGATGACGTTCAATAAAAATGCAGAGACAACAAGTAAGGGTTAAAGATGAACCTCTAGAAATTTTTAATTTAAATAACCTCCTAATTACTGTTCATGGAGAGGAGATCTGTTGGGTTGCATAATTTTGGAGTATATATATATATATATATATATATATATATATATATATATATATATATATATATATATATATATAAATTTCTACCTCATACTTGGGATCGAACGCTAGCCCCTTCAAATGAATGGCCAGGTCGAAACCAACCATGTCACGAGAGCCCATAAAAGAAATTGGAACCTGACGCTACCACCTGTCCGAGGATTTACCTGGCGAGACATCAGTCTCTTACCAACGAGTTTTACCCAACTTCCCGGGCCACCACGTGACACAATTGGTAGTAATTCATTCAAATTACCCCTAATGAGTCAATATGGATAAATATCAACACAACATCGTGTTCAAATAGAAATAAATTTCTACCTCATACTTGGGATCGAACGCTAGCCCCTTCTAATGGTAAGAGACTGATGTCTCGCCAGGTAAATCCTCGGACAGCTGGTAGCGTCAGGTTCCAATTTCTTTTATGGGCTCTCGTGACATGGTTGGTTTCGACCTGGCCTTTCATTAGAAGGGGCTAGCGTTCGATCCCAAGTATGAGGTAGAAATTTATTTCTATTTGAACACGATGTTGCGTTGATATTTATCCATATATATATATATATATATATATATATATATATATATATATATATATATATATATATCGTATATGTCAATATATGCAGTTATAACATACAGATAGTAGGTTGGCCAGGGACCCGTCACCCGTTGTGATACTACCGCTAGTGAGTTATTGGGTCCTTTGACTGGCCAGACAGTACTACATAGGACCATCATTCTCTCTGGTTACGGCTCGGTTTCTTTTTGCCTACACATACACTGAATAGCCTAGCCTATTCCTTACATATTCTCTGTGTTCATACACCTGACAACACTGAGATTACTAATCAATTCTTCTTTACCCAAGGGGTTAACTACTTCAATGTAATTATTCACTGGTTAATTTCCTCTTGGGAAGGATAGAAGAGACTCTGTAGCTATGGTAAGTAGCTCTTCTAGGAAAAGGACACTCCAAAATCAAATCATTGTTTTGTAGTCTTGGATAGTACCATAGCCTCTGTAGTACGGTACCATAGTCTTGAGGGTAGAGTTCTCTTACTTGAGGGTACACTCGGGCACACTACTCTATCTTATGGTATTTCTCTTCTTGTTTTGTTTTTTAAAGTTTTTACAGTTTATATATGGAATATTGATTTCAATGTTGTTACTGTTCTTAAAATATTTTATTTTAATTGTTAATTTTCTTGTAGTTTCTTTATTTCCTTTCCTCACTGGGCTATTTTCCCAGTTGGAGTCCTTGGGCTCATAGCCTGCTCTTCCTACTAAGGATTTAGCTCAGCAAGTAATAATAATAATAATAATAATAATAATAATAATAATAATAATAATATGCATATATATATATATATATATATATATATATATATATATATATATATATATATATATATATACTTAAATATATGCATTTAAGAATAATTATTTACTCAACATGGAAATGCCTGTTAAGAATAACCTATTCGAGAAAGGGCTTTTGAATGATAATACTTATGAAGAATGTTATTAAATTCATGCCATTTATCTTAGAATGTTTTCCGAGTTACCAAATTTATGTTGTTGTTGGGGTATTAAAGCCAACACTTGTTGTTGGCACGGGCCTTTCCCTTGGTTGGCCCTTAGAAAAATTTATGCAATTTGATAGCTTTTAGTGGGGGGGGGGGGGGGGGGGAATGTAGCCAAGGCTGTCTCGAGACAGCCTTGCTAGAGCCCCCCCAACCCCTCCCCGTTGCCCTACCCCGGCTGTGTAAAATTATCGTTCGGTAGCTTGGTAGTTAGCTTCGAAACTTTATCCATTCTATCTTTGTTAATAATTTAGAATACTCATTTAAATAATACTACTTAGTAAAATAACTATTAGTGTTAATGCTATATATAATAAAATCGAATATTTAAACTTATAAAATCAATAATTGCTTTAAAGTAGTAACTGTCAAATAGGCAGTACGTTTGCGCTTGCGCAATATATACCTTTCAAAAGCAAAGACAGTAGCTGTCTTGTTTCAAAGGTAAGCACATCCAGATTCCAGCCCTCAATTCTCGGAACTCCGACTGATCTGGTCTCCGTCGGCCCAACCAACCACATATTACTCAATAGCCGAGCAGTCTTTGTGTAAATTGTGAATTATTTAGTGTTTTGAAAACTTATAGGACATTTTCGGAACGAACCTTCTAAAACTTCGTCGTTGTAAGTATATTATTACCTTCGTCAAGTTAGTTATGTTTTCACCTCCGTTTGTCACCAGCAGATGAGTCTTGATGGAAAATTTGTGGTATGTATGAAATTGGCTATCAGATTTGGTGGTGATTCGGTTTACCATCCGGATCCAGGCCATTCTTAAGGATTCTTCTCTATTGCGAGATTGGATTAATTTGGTTATTAGGTTACGAAACTTGTGGATCCGACCAAGAAAACGGCCCTCGACTTCAAGTAATGTCTATCGCACAAAGGAATTGTTAAATTGGTTTTGAATACACAGCTATTCGGAGATATACGCAAATTAGCTGAAGGATGTGAAATTTAGCTGCATATAAAATAAACATTTATTACAGAAAAAAAATCTTGAAAAGTATTGAAACAGACGATTTAGGTTTTAAGGTCTAGTTCTCTTTCTTGACACCAGGTGGTATTTCCTTTTCAGAGTCCTTGGCTTAAGTATTCGGCTTATACAATCCTTTGATCTTATTGTTTGTGATTTAGTAGTAATTATTAAGTTTAAAAGGTTCCACAGTTCACCGACGTTAGAAATAACGTAGTAATCTTAAATTATGAAAATTTAAATAGCCGTGAAAGACCCTTCAACACGAGATTAACCCACCTTTGAAGTCAGCAGGGGGGGGGGGGGGAGGTTTAATTTCCCGTATGCCCAGAAAATGGTTTAGTGAGGTTTCTGTACTTCAAAGGAGAAACTCCTCTGCAAAGAACCGTACAGTATATTCGTGTACTTACCATCATTATGATTTGTAAACTATCAAGTAAGATATTCTGTATCGTTTGGTTGATATTTTAAATTATATTTTTACGGAGCGATACTCGCCAATAGCTTTAATTTCGAAATTTTAAGTGACGCCTGACTGGTCTATCTAGTCATGAACACGGAAACTTTTCCTGAAGCAAACTCCATAACGGACTATTCATAAACACTTCAATTTAAAACTTCCAGCCATAGTATATATTTGATTTTAATTGGTTATAATCTCCGTTTGGCAATTTAGCGTTCATTGGTTTTGTGTGTTGTATCGGAGTTGAAGATATCTAAAATTTCAAACCAAAATTTATTCTACTTTTACTTTTAGAGGTTTATTTCTCGCCCTCCATCAAACTATTTCTCGCCCTCCATCAAACTATTTCTCGCCCTCAACTTTATTGGGCAATCTGGTTATAATTGGTAAATTTGTATTGTATTACAGGGCGTGATTTCGAACAAATTCTTAAATCTTGACACTTTATATAGTTTCCTAGGAAATGTAATATTACTTTGAAAATTTATCATAATTTTGTTGCCGAAGATTGAATCCTATCAAAGACATGACTGTGTTGAGAATTCGTAAGTAATTTTGATTGTAGCCTACCATTGAAGCCATATTTGCCATGTTTTAACGAATATGGGGCTCAACGAGGGTTAGTGAAATTATACCAACCAGACTTTACCACAGTATTTTGCGTATATATTTTGGTGCATAGTATTTTTTTAATGGTAATTGTTAGCAACACCACGCTCTCCATTTACACCAAAATAATGCAATACTGCAGTTCTCATCTTCTTGCACAGTAATTAGATGGTTATTTAAATTCTGGGAAAGAAATAATAAGCAAGATATGTTGAGGAAGGGGAAAGGGGTTAGAAAAAGAAAATAGCTCGGTTTCCTTAACAACTTGGAAGGGACGTCAACACAGTCAACCAAACAGAATTTGTGATGCCAGCGCACATAAAACGGATTTTGAGCGAAGCGAAAAATCTATTTTTGGGCGAGATAGCCATGGCGTCCTGATGGAAGGTTCCTTTTTGGTAGCTTCCTTGGGTATATAACTACTAAGATATTCCCAGAGAATTTAACCACAGGTTATCACAGAATTCTAACTTCTGGAGCGAGTATCCTAAAGGTTTCCCATTTAAGATATCGTATATCAACAGGGGACGCATGTATTAACGCGCCACATAGCTATCTACACCCCAAGCAGAGTTAACACTTCGGTGTGTAGGGGCAGAGAATAGCTGGGAGCCGTTCCACAGCTAATCTCGTTCGTGGCTACTTTTGGTACTCGAGACGTAAACAAACGGGCGCCATTGCTAAATGACGTCACGTCCGTCCTCATCCTGAAGCCAGTTGCTTGCCGATCACCATGATACAGCAGAGCAGGGTGGGACCTAAAAACTGGACGAAGTAGCAGGGAGGGTCCATCAGGACGCCATGGCTATCTCACCCAAAAATAGATTTTTTGCTTCGCTCAAAATCCGTTTTTTGGGCTCAAGCCATGGCGTCCTGATGGAAGAATACCAGAGAATCAATGTATCGTGGTAGATTTTCCCCTATTGGGTAAGTGCCAAAGGCTTTGAACAAGGTAGCATAGAAATCTTAATAAAAGAACTGTAGGGAAGAACCTTCCTGCCCCCCTTGGCAGTGAAGTTCCCACGGGCCATGCCGAGATCAAAGTGGTTATCGAAGGGCTATTCACCTTGCTAGAAGAACCTGATGAACTTGGAGACGAGACTGAATGGTTGGCATTCGTATCGGAACATTCTCGAAGGCAGACAAGTGGTGGTTGGGCACTGTATTTAGAGAAGGATAGTTTCGTCTCTAGGGTATGAAGAGTAAGTATTCGTATTGGAATATTACATTGCAAAGGTGAATATATAATAAGGGTTAGGACCTTAGTATCTCCATGAACCATAAGGAAGGGGATAATAAAACTATGACAGGCATATATTTCATAGTATAAGTAGGAGCGGATTGAGACGCACAAGTAATAAAATAGGAATTTTATTTGACAATTGCAGAAAAATAAAGGAATTGCAATAATAAGTAAAGTTAATTTACAGTAAATTATAATGTACATAGTAATAAAGACTTGCTCTTGAATCTGAAAGGGAATTTCAAATTTATTAGTAGGTACTCGTTCTCGAGGAACGTCAGTCTTTAATTAAAACACATCATGCTCTAGGCATGCGGCACTTGTGTAACGACTATGACATTTCACCTGGGATAAGAACAGTTATAAGAAAGCACTAAGTGTTTTCGACATCACTACGTATCGCTCGAGGGTCAACATAGGCACCCGAAGAGTTAGTCCCAAGTAACTCGCTGTTCTATGCAGAGTTAGGTGCAGGTTTCATAACACTACCTGCGGCTACCACAAAATGTTTGACTTCGTGCACTTGTTTCGCATAATGTTTGAAGAAAACACGCGAGGACTTCCAGCCTGTGAAGCTTTTCAGGCTTTCGAAGTCCATACTCTGAAAGAAATTCAGAGACGATGCAACTTTTCTAGGATCGTGACCGGCGGGTGTACTGTCAGGATCCGCTCTGCGAATGAAGTAGGTGATTTTCGCTCTTAGTTGTTTCAGTGACATGTCGCTGCCCGATGTTTCTCCTTTGAAGAGTTGGCCTCCACCAAAGTTCGAAGTTCTGCGAAGATAGACCTTGAGGCTCTCTACTGGGCATAGAGAGGCATCTTCCTTCAGGGGGCATATTCTCCAGGGGCCCCATCTCTTGGTGGGTAATTCGTTTTTGGCGAGAAACGTCGGATCCGGGGAGAGGGTAATGTCTCCTGAATCAGTAAACAGGATGTGACCCTCTTCTCTTGATAATGCCACTATTTCGCTGACTCGGGCTCCTGAAGCAAGAGCAAAGAGAAATATAACTTTCTGAGTCAGATCCTTGAGAGGGCATGAATCATTATCCAAGTTGGAGGCGAAATGGAGCACCTTGTCCAATAACCAGGAGATCGGTTTCGGTGGGGTGCTGGGCGTAGACGAGCGCATGCTTTCGGCAGTTTATTGAAGATGTCGCTGGACAGATCAATTTGGAAGGCATACAACATTGGTCTAGTCAAGGCCGATTTGCAAGTAGAAATCGTATTGGCTGCCAAGCCCTGTCCATGAAGGTGAATAAAGAAGGACATGCAGAAATCAATGGTGATTTCCGTAGGATTTTTTGCCTTGACGAATGAGACCCATTTTCTCCAAGATGATTCGTATTGCCGTCTTGTGGATTCGGTCTTGTATTCCTCGAGGAAGTCTAGACTTTTCTTCGAGATCCCAAACCTCTTCTTTGCGGCTAGGGAGAGAAAGTCATGAGATGAAGGTCCTTGATTTTCAATGATGAAGCGAAGACAGTCGACTTCTGTACTTGTTGGGAGAGAACTGGGCCCGGGAGAGGGATCAGCTTGGGCTGCAGCTCCAGGTCCAGGGGGTACCAGTTGCTCCGGGGCCACTTGGGAGCCACTAGGGCCGCTGTCCCTTTGAAGGTTCTCAGCTTGGAGAGGACTTTCAGCAGAAGGTTGGTGGGAGGGAACAGGTAGAACTTGGACCATCTGTTCCAGTCCAGTGACATGGCATCCACTGCTTCTGCCTTGGGGTCCTCGTACGGGGCCACATACCGAGGAAGTTGATTGTTGTCGCTCGTTGCAAAGAGATCGATCTGAAGTTCTGGGACTTGGTGAGAGATGAAGGAGAATGATCTTGCGTCTAGAGACCATTCCGACTCTATCGGGCTTGTCCGAGATAGAGCGTCCGCCGTCACGTTGCGGAATCCTTGTAGGTGAACTGCAGACAGGTGCCATTTCTTCTTCTCTGCCAGACGGAAGATTGTCAGAAGCACCTGATTTATCTGGGGCGATCTTGAGCCTTGGCGATTGAGACATCGAACTACCACCGAGTTGTCTAGGGTTAGACGAATATGGATCGAGGGAGGCGGGGAGAGTTTCTTCAGAGTTAGAAGGACCGCCATGGCCTCCAAGATGTTGATGTGAAACGTCTTGAACAGGGGAGACCATGTGCCTTGAGCCTGTTTTTGGTGGGAGTGACCTCCCCAACCCTCCAGCGAAGCGTCCGTGTGGATGTTGAGTGATGGAGGTGGGTGTTGAAGAGGAATGGACCTTTTCAGGGCCTTTGCTTCCGACCACGGCTTGAGAAGTCGAAGTCTGTTTGGGAGCCGTCTCTTGAGGTCTCTTCGAGCGATGGATGCAGAACGTCTCCAGACTCCCGCGGCATCCTTTAGCTGTGCACGAAGCACTGGGTTTGTTACTGAGGCGAACTGTAGAGAGCCTAGAACTCGTTCCTGCTGGCGTCTTGAGATCCGCTTGGATTTCAGTAGTCGCTTGACAGACCCTGCTATTTCCTTCCTTTTCTTCTGGGGGATGGAAAGGCGGTGTGACTGAAGGTTCCATTGGATTCCTAACCATTGGAACTTCTGAGCTGGAGAGAGGCGAGATTTCTTCACGTTTATCTTGAATCCCAGGTGTTCTAGGTACTGGGTGACTTTGCTGCAGGATTTTAAACAATCCTCGGGCGATGGAGCCCAGACTAGCCAATCGTCGAGGTAGGCCATCACCTGGACGTCTCTGAGGCGGAGCTGTTGTACTATGGCGTCCGCCAGATTTGTGAAGATCCGAGGGGCCGCATTGAGGCCGAAGGGCATGGCCCTGAAGGCGTAGCTTTTCCTTTGGAGTCGAAATCCTAGGTAGGAGGAAGCGTGATGGTTCATTGGAACGTGCCAGTAGGCATCCGCCAGGTCTATGGAGACCGTGTAAGAACCTCGAGGCAGAAGGGTCCTTATCTGTTGAAGAGTCAGCATCTTGAACTTGTCGCTCGCTATGAACTTGTTGAGGGGGGATAAGTCCAGAATGACTGAGTTTGTCGGAGTCTTTCTTGGGGACGCAAAACAGTCTCCCTTGGAACCTGGTGGACTTTACCCTCCTTATCACCTTCTTGTTCAAGAGATCTAGGACATATTCTTCCAGAAGGGGGGTTGATTATTGGAAGAATTGCTGGAAGGTTGGGGGTGGTTGAGTCCAACTCCAGCCTAGACCCTTCTTGACGATGCTGTGTGCCCAGGGATCGAAGGTCCAACGATCCTGGAATTGGCGGAGTCTTCCTCCCACCGGAAGCACTTCATTGCTTCTGGTGTCCCGAGGGCTTACTGCCTCGGCCGCTAGCTCCCCTTCCTCCTCTGCCTCTGGAGGGACGGCGAGATGCGTCTCTGCCTGCACCTCTGCTTGAGCCTCTACCTTTGGGACGAAAGGTAGTCGTCTGTTGCTCGAAAGCAGGGGTGAAAACCGGTGACTGTGACAAGACCGGTTGGGTGACCAGCTGGAAGGTCTGCTGTGGCTGAGCTGCCACTTAGGGAGTAGCGGGTCCCGGAAACTGCCGTCTCTGTTGACGTTGCTGGGGTTTCTGCTTGGAGGATTTCCTCTTAGGTTGAGGTCCGTCGTCCTGGGAGGATTTCCTCTTCTTTGACATGCCCCACTTGTGGAGAAGGTTCCTGTTCTCCGTGGCGGCCTTGTCGGTGATCTCTTTCACGAGGTCAGAGGGAAAGAGGTGCTTACCCCAGATGTTGGAGGAAATCAGCCTCCGGGGTTCGTGTTTCACAGTGGCACCTGAGAACACGAATTCTCGACAGGCTCTCCGAGCCTTCATGAAGTGATACAAATCCTTCACCAGGGTTGCCATGTGGGATTTGGCGAGTACCATGTAGTGGTCTGGGACTCTGGTGTCACAAACCATGATGTCAAGTTGGACCTGGTGGGACATGGATGCTGCAAGCCTCTCCTTCGTATCTTGTTCCCGACGAAGGTGGTCGTTGAGTTTCGGGAGGTCTTCGTTAAACTGACGTCCGGCTACGTCAGGATCTAGCTTTCCCATCACGAAAGTATGCTGGATATCCTTCCAGTGTCGAGCGTCGGGGGGAGTTACTATGGAGAAGGGTCTGCACTCCTCCAGTGCAGGGCAGGGTTTTCCTTCCTCCACAGCCTTGAGGCACGCAGCGAAGGCCTTTTCCATGAAGGGAAGGACTGCATCGTCGGGTGCGACGTAAGTTGGGTGCTTCTTGCTCAGGGCCGGAAGCTTAGAGCAGGTAAAACCCCTACTTTTAAATGCGGTGGCTAGCATAGCCTGGGCCTTCGAGAGATCGAACACTATCTCCTCCTTGGGTTCGGTCTCTTCTTTAGAGGCAGCTTCAGAACGAAGCCGGACGTAACAGTCCGGGTAAGCCTCAAAGTTTGGGAAGAACTCCACATCTTCCAGGGGGACCGTGCCGATCTTATCGCTGACAAAGATCCTGCCGGTCGCGATAACCATATGCTCGGCATACCTCCAGGGGTTGGCATGTGAGCATGCAGGGAGATCCTTAACAGAGATCTTCTTCGGTTCTTTGGACCCCTTCATGGACCTGATGAACTCATGAGTTTCTTTCAGCCTGTCGTCCATAATGGCTTTGATCATCCGGAACATCTCTTGGGCGGATGGAATGGGTTCCGGGGTAGCGGAGGTAGACGGGAGAGACACTTCCGTCAGCGTAGGAGTAGGGGCGGTGATGGAAGGCGGAGCGACCTCCTGCTCCGACTCGGTGTATTCCACCTGGTCCTCTTCATCTTCCTCACCTTGGGCCATAAGGGTCTTCTCAGTGCCCTCCGAAATATCCGACATATGTTCGTCGTTCTCGGAATCCAGGTGGCACTCGTGCATGGACTGGGCCATGACTACGTCTGGTTCCACCGTGATCTGGACAGTGGGGATCAGTTCTTTGGGCACCACAGAATCGGGGGAGGCCTTTGGGAACAGAAGGGACCTCATTTCTTCAGTGGCCAGGTATGGTCCAGTGGCGTTCTTCTGGAAGCCACGCACCCACTTGCGTAGCTTATCCCGAGAAGTGTCCCTGACCTCCGCTGAGGGAGGATTATGAAAGGCATCGACTAGGCGATCCTGGCAGACCATACAGTTCTGCGGGTCCCAGAACTTCAAATCCCCTTTCTTGTTGGCACAAGGGGCGTGGGTCCTAGACGCCGTATGCCCGTAGAAGTGCGGGCGTTTCACGGCGCAGAAGTCGTAATCACACTTCATCTGCTCCTCCTGTAAAAGAAAGAGAAAATGAGTATGGGGGGTCATAAGAATGACTCTTAAACTAAGTTAATATTAATCATTAATTTTAACTTGATAAAGGGTGTGATGCACAGAGGAAGGGCTGAGATAGGATAGGTACATACTCCGTGCATCCCGCCCGGCTGGTTACCGTAACCTTCATCCGTGGACAATCCGAAGTGACCGAAGGCACAGGATAGAATTCAAGTAGAAAATCCGTAGGGCAGATAGAATTCTATTGGGAATTGTCAAGGATACAAGGTTGGGACTGAGGCCACTCAGTTCCAAAATTAGGGGACTAAAAGATCCCATAGGGTAACGGTTTCCGGCAACCAGCCGCGCTAAGATACACACAGCATGCTGGAAATCTGTGATATGCAAGAAGACAGCATGATTACCAATAGAACGGTAATAAGATACTGATCCATTTACGCAAACAAGCCTTCTGGTTGCAGTGTAGGGCTATCAATATCAGATGATAGCTAGTAGAAGGGGGTGCAAGTCGCCTTGACGCCACCGGAAGGTTCCGGCAGACCGCCGGCACGCCGGAGGCCGCTCCAGCAGAGTTTCTGGCATTAGGACAGACAATACAGAAGTCAAGAGTAATACCAGGGTGGCGGCCACCGGCACAGCGGCGGCACGCCGGCGGAGGGAGCGGCGGCTCCGGCTGCCGGAGGTTGCCGGCTTGGTGACAGGGACAAGGATGGTTATAGCAGAACCGGACTGCTGGCAGCGGATGCCGGCATTCCGGGGGACGGCCGGCGGACGGACGACCCAGCTATGAGGAAGGAGGGAGAGCCATCGGCTGGTAGCCGGTGGCAGGCGGCAGTCCCCCGGCACATGGAGGACTGGCGGCCGAGAGGTTAAGGGACGAGTCACCAAGGTAGGAGGTGGGTATCACCGACCGTGGAGGCGGCAAGGGACCGGCACCCGGATAGTGAAAGAGACAGAAGGAGGGATGTAGGGGTCCGGCCACGGACCCCCAGACATCCCACCTGAGTGGGTGTACCCATGATAGAGGCTGACCCTATCATCCAGAAGCAGGGGCCGCAGAGGACCGGGAGCTAAGGTAGCCCAAGGGAGGGCTAGGGGACACCCAAGAGTGGGGGGGGAAAACCCCTGCATACAGAACACATCAGTGGCTAACCCCATAGGACACTATGAAGGGTATATGTACCAGAGCGGACTGCACACAGAAGCTCAAGGTAGCCCTATCACTCCACCCTAAGGAGGAGTTGTAGGACAGGGGACAGATGGGTATAGACTAACCTAAGTATAGGCTAGGCCATACAAGAGATAGGTGGGGAGGGGAGAAGAGAAGGGTCTTCTGTGGAGGGGGTTCTGTACCAGAGCGGCCACTGAGGAAGGGAGGACACTCCCTAGCCTAAGGTAAGGCAGCTTGACTGAAAACGGTGCATGGGTATCGTTTCAGCAAGGAACAGGACTAACCCCTCCAAAACCTAACCTAGAGCAGGGATGTACGTCCTGAACTAGGAAGGATGGAAGACGTATCGCTATTGCAGGAAAGGTCGGAGACCTAGCCCCAGCAATAGAGGTAGGACTAGCCGTTCCTCACTCTCGGACGCAACCCTAAGGGGGGATCATTCCCTTAGGGAGGACAGAGAGGCGATAAAATACTCTGATATGAGCTTGATCCCCTTACGTGGTAGGGGGAGCAAGGCTACACAGAGGGGATGCCCTAAGGCAGGGGATGAAGGAAGCATATAGGGGTCCTACTTGTAGGTTAGGTTAGAAAGACACACTATCTAACCTGTCCCCTATATGGTCCCTGAAGGCGAAAACACTTGCATCACAGTCAAAAGTATTGTAAAATAATGCCACTATCTTCATAAGTTAGCCTAGGATCACTGAAAAATATCATGCATGAACACTGATATAGGCGCTCTGGCCTGGGGGCTATAGTAGCCAACTGGTATGGGGTCAATCGATGACCAATAAAAAAGCGTCAAAACACGATATAAAAGTTCCTAGCTATGAAGACTAAATAAACTAATAGTATCGATTAGTTAATAAGGCCGGAAAACGTTGTTGCGGCTAACTAAATAAGGCATGCAGGACAACAACGACGCCATAAATTGGCGGGTCCGGTGAGGCACAGCTCTGCCACAAAACATCAAATATCTCGAAGTAAAATTTACTTTACGGTCAGAGCTTAATTAAACAATACTGGAACCTTGTACTCAACTTTCCAGAAGAAGGCGAGGCTGAAGGTAGCGACATGACGAAGATGCAGTGAGATAAAAAGAGCGTAGGGAAAATCCGTCTAAGATAGGCGAGCTACTAGCAGAAGGATGAGGACGGACGTGACGTCATTTAGCAATGGCGCCCGTTTGTTTACGTCTCGAGTACCAAAAGTAGCCACGAACGAGATTAGCTGTGGAACGGCTCCCAGCTATTCTCCGCCCCTACACACCGAAGTGTTAACTCTGCTTGGGGTGTAGATAGCTATGTGGCGCGTTAATACATGCGTCCCCTGTTGATATACGATGTCTTGAATGGGAAACCTTTAGGATACTCGCTCCAGAAGTTAGAATTCTGTGATAACCTGTGGTTAAATTCTCTGGGAATATCTTAGTAGTTATATACCCAAGGAAGCTACCAAAAAGGAACCTTCCATCAGGACGCCATGGCTTGAGCCCAAAAACAGAAGTTTGTGATGCCAACATACATTTGATATACAGTATATTCAAAATGTACTTCATTTAAGATGGATTAATTATTCGTGTCCATAAAATATGCAATTTACAAATAGTGACACTTTTGAGTAATAACTAAATGTTTAATTTAGTATATTTTGAATATACAGCATATCAAATGTATGCTGGCATCACGAATTCTGTTTTGTTGACTGTATTGACATATCAGTTCCAAGTCTTTTAAAAGTGAGAAAACCACGCTAATTTCTTCTTATAACCCCTTCCTCTTTCCTCAACTATTCTCAACATATCTTGCTAATTATTGCTTTCACAGAATTCAAATAACCACCCAGTTACTGTTTAAGAAGATGAGAACTGCAGGATTGCATTATTTTGGAGTAAATGGAGAGTGTGGTGTTGTAAAGTTTTACCGTTGTTATTGAAGTAGGTTAATAAATTCTCCGAAAACATAAGGAAGTTATAGGTCTTAATTTTGGAGCTCAGTAAATAAATTTATCATATTCTGAAAGGGGAAAGGTTAAAGGGTTGAATGGATTTTGAACAGAGTTTTAGATTGGGTAAATTTGTATTGTACTGTATTACAGGGCGAGATTTCAAACAGAAAATACGTTTTCCTATAGTAAATAATGTGATTTAAACGATTTTGACCTTCATTTCAACCGCAATTAAACAGATCAACCAATTCGACTAAATTTAAGTTGCCGAATTGGTTTTTGTTATTACGTATGAAATGAAGGTGAAAACCGGTTAAATCACGTTATTTCCTACGGTAAAACATATATATTCTGTTAAAATGGTTAAATATAATTACTGTTGTCATGTGTGTTGTTAAAATATTTAAATATAAGCACTTGTTCAACGGTGTCACTTCCCTTACGAATGTACTGTGAACGATAACATTAGCAACGTTACTAATGATAGTGTTACAAACGATGATGAATGGTACACAGTTACCAACAGCATGATGACATTACTAACGATAGCAATGCTAGATATTTCCATATGTAATTTAGATATTTGTCCATATGTTTTACTCAATATATAAAAAGTACAAAAAGGGCACAGAACCTAACAAACCCACCTAACCTAACCTAGTAGTATGACAGGTCACAAATCTCTAGTATTTACTGAAAACGGTAAAATTCTCCATGTTACGAATGATACACAGTTACCAGCGGTACGGTGACATTACTAGCGATAGTAATGATAGATATTTCCATTCGTATTTTAAATAAATTTTCCATGTAAGTGTCACACAATATATAAAAAGTACAAAAAGGGCACATAACCTAAAAAACCCACCTAACCAAACCTAGGAGTTCCCCGGTCACAAAACACTTATGACTATTGAGGAATGACTTACCTTTATGAAAAAGACTCCGAAACTTGCGGGTCACGGGAGGGTGAGACTGACGGCTTAACTCCTATGACGAGGATGATGATGCTTGTGGGGCCAATGATTATGTAAAAAGTGGTTTACAAATATTATCTTCGATGGGGTAGACGACTTTTTCCCAAAAATGTACCTTTATAAGAAGTAACGGTATAACCACAACGAAGTTTCTTTTTGGTTTTAGGTATGTTGGATTCGGTATTACAATAAAACACGTGAATGACTTTCCTGTAAGATAAAAAAGAACGGCACTTTGGGCACTGTAAGAGTTGAGGAATTACGTTGTGTGATTTCAGGAAATTATCAACATTGGATGAAGAATGATAAAAATCACCATGGAATTTAGCAAATGATTTTAGGTACGGAATACTGCAGCCGTTAAGTTTCTATAACTTCCTCCATCGCAAAAGACGGAAAAATAAATCTCACTTGAAATGACGGACACCTTACTAAGGTTTCAAGGAAAAAGGGTTTGGTGGAAGGCGAATGAATAGACCACTCAAAGAGATTAAGGGGGGGGGGGTAGGGAAATACCAGTTGACAACCCCCTTATGTAAACTTTGAATACGTATCGGTTCGTGATTGGTTAAGGCAGAAACAACGGAGGATAGAGGGTAAACATGAATGAAGTAAATAGGGAAACTAGTCTAGAGAAAGTAATGATGTGAAATCGTGCAGTGAAAATGAAATAACAAAAGAAATAAAAACTATAGAAAGATAAAATGGAATGTATGATAAATGATATTGAATGGGAATATAAAGAGATGATTTTACCATGAATGAACTGGATAGGGAAACTAGTCCAGAGCAAGTATTTATATGAAACCGGGGAGTGAAGAAGGAAATCCATCCATATACCAAGGCACTTCCCCCAATTTTGGGGGGTAGCCGACACCAACAATGAAACAAAACAAAAAGGGGACCTCTACTCTCTATGTTCCTTCAGCCTAAATCAGGGACTCAACCGAGTTCAGCTGGTACTGCTAGGGTGCCACAGCCCAACCTCCCACATTTCCACCACAGATGAAGCTTCATAATGCTGACTCCCTTACTGCTGCTACCTCCGCGGTCATCTAAGGCACCGGAGGAAGCAGCAGGGCCTACCGGAACTGCGTCACAATCGCTCGCCATTCATTCCTATTTCTAGCACGCTCTCTTGCCTCTCTCACATCTATCCTCCTATCACCCAGAGCTTTCTTCACACCATCCATCCACCCAAACCTTGGCCTTCCTCTTGTACTTCTCCCATCAACTCTTGCATTCATCACCTTCTTTAGCAGACAACCATTTTCCATTCTCTCAACATGGCCAAACCACTTCAACACATTCATATCCACTCTAGCCGCTAACTCATTTCTTACACCCGTTCTCTCCCTCACCACTTCGTTCCTAACCCTATCTACTCGAGATACACCAGCCATACTTCTTAGATACTTCATCTCAAACACATTCAATTTCTGTCTCTCCATCACTTTCATTCCCCACAACTCCGATCCATACATCACAGTTGGTACAATCACTTTCTCATATAGAACTCTCTTTACATTCATGCCCAACCCTCTATTTTTTACTACTCCCTTAACTGCCCCCAACACTTTGCAACCTTCATTCACTCTCTGACGTACATCTGCTTCCACTCCACCATTTGCTGCAACAATAGACCCCAAGTACTTAAACTGATCCACCTCCTCAAGTACCTCCATTCAACATGACATTCAACCTTGCACCACCTTCCCTTCTCGTACATCTCATAACCTTACTCTTACCCACATTAACTCTCAACTTCCTTCTCTCACACACCCTTCCAATTCTGTCACTAGTCGGTCAAGCTTCTCTTCTGTGTCTGCAACCAGTACAGTATCATCCGCAAACAACAACTGATTTACCTCCCATTCATGGTCATTCTCGTCTACCAGTTTTAAACCTCGTCCAAGCACTCGAGCATTCACCTCTCTCACCACTCCATCAACATACAAGTTAAACAACCACGGCGACATCACACATCTCTGTCTCAGCCCCAATCTCACCGGAAACCAATCACTCACTTCATTTCCTATTCTAACACATGCTTTACTACCTTTGTAGAAACTTTTCACTGCTTGCAACAACCTTCCACCAACTCCATATAACCTCATCACATTCCACATTGGTTCCCTATCAACTCTATCATATGCTTTCTCCAGATCCATAAACGCAACATACACCTCCTTACCTTTTGCTAAATATTTCTCACATATCTGCCTAACTGTAAAAATCTGATTCATACAACCCCTACCTCTTCTAAAACCACCCTGTACTTCCAAGATTGCATTCTCTGTTTTATCCTTAATCCTATTAATCAATACTCTACCATACACTTTTCCAACTACACTCAACAAACTAATACCTCTTGAATTACAACACTCATGCACATCTCCCTTACCCTTATATAGTGGTACAATACATGCACAAACCCAATCTACTGGTACCATTGACAACACAAAACACATTAAACAATATAAAATGAGATGATTTTAAAATATATACGATAATAAAACTGTTATTGGAGGGGGAAAAGCTTTCTGCGCAGGGGGAGGGATATTTGCGTAGGTCGAAAACTGGTATGCACTTACCAACGTACGTACGGGTGCTAATGTTGGCATGGAATGCTAACATTTGATCTACATCAGACGTTGGCAGCACTGGTTATTGTATTTTTTTTTTATGAAATAATCTTTGCAACGGCGCCTCCAAAGTTTATCCAGATATACTGTTTTGTATTTTCCTCCGATTATGATATATTCAAGAAGGTAATGTTATAATACATTCAAGAAGGTAATTTATAGTGAAGAAAAGGCTTGTTTTACGATTATATATAGTTTCCCCAGTATGATTTCCCCACCCAAAACCCAGAGTTCCCACTGGGGGTCCCCCAGTATCGTAGGATATAGATGTATAATATTTCTGAAACTTCATTTGTGATGGGAATGAGTGTCATTTTCGAAGAACGTAATTTTTTCAATATTAAACTTACCCGATAATCATGTAGCTGTCAACTCTGTTGCCCGACAGAATTCTATGGAGGGATACGCCAGCTATCACAATACTAGAAGGGGGTGTTCTTACCAGCGCCACCTGTGGCCAGGTACTCAAGTACTTCTTGTTGACACCTCCTCAATTATTCCTCTGTCGTGCTTCTGACAAGACGTTCTGGGATACGCTTATGTTCTTGGAGTATTTTCACGACTTTGGTGAAGTATTTCTCTTTGATTTCGGCTGTCGCTTTACTGGAAACTTCTATTTTAGCTTAGTTAGCTTTTGGAATTAATTTGATTATTTTTGGTGACGAAGAGAGTATGAACTCTCGTTCACCTTTCAATGGCCGACCCTTCCCTTAGACGGAAGTGTTGGTGTCTGAGAGTATAGACTCTCTTTCTTAATTTTGCTTAACAAAAGTTATAGATTTATTTTTATATCTCTCCGCCTCTTATAGGCCTCTTCGATTAACTTCCTTTTATTATAAACTTATTAAAATTAATTTTTATATTTGTTTATCTTCGACCTTCCTAATAGTAGGCGGTCTTTTCTTGGTACCGAAGTTAATTATCGTGAGCCCGTCATTTCGGTTTTACCTGTTAACATATTATGCTATTTTAAGGTCTTTGAAAGAATTTCTTTGATAGTCTCGTACTTTTTCAAAGTTGAACTAACGTTTTGTTTGTCTCGGCAGTTGTTGACGTTCAGAACGTTTCAACTTGCACTCTATCGTTACGATAGAGAAAGAATGTTCACGGTTTCACATTGCAGTAAGAGTAACCGTGTCTAGCGTTTTGTTCATTCTTTCTTAACTTAATGGTTTTGATCCTAATAAAGGAACTTTTCTTTTTGGGAAATATTTCAGTTTTTTCCTTTAACAATAATATGTTTTAACGATATATATGATTGGGCTCTTCTCTCAGGTTCTAAGTCAAGAGAGAGAGAGAGAGAGAGAGATAGAGACGGAGGGAGAAAGAGGATAAACGTTTCCCTCAAGCCTGCCAGGCGTACGAGTAACGTCGTTATCGTTTTGCTCTTATCCCTAGTCTCTTTAGGGGAAGAAACTAAACGTTTCTAGAGTGATCTAGTGTTTAGTCTCTTTCCAGCCACTGAATTTTCTTTCATTAGATTTTTCTGTTACATTGTAATTCTGTTTTCGCAATTACTAACTTTTGAGAAGGATAGAATTGCGTGTTTCAGGTACAAACCACTTAAAGTTTCGAGTTCAGTGAAATAAGTGCAAACAGAAATCAAAGTGATAAGTGATTAGCGCAAAGTATGTCAGTGTTTTGCGTGAGGGTACTTCTGTGCGCGCCAGTCGTCCTCCCAGTCCGGGACCTCTTGCAAGCTCCCAAGCCCAGGGGAGAAGCAATGTCGAAGGGCATAAGGGTTCGGCAGGCCTTGATCGGCGCACAGAAGTATCCTCGGTGGTTGTGGGCGTGTCTTACCGAGACCGTCACTCCCACCCGCAGACGATTGAGCCCTTATTTTGCTCGTCTGCAGAAGAGATTTAGAGGAGAAAATAAAGGCAGAGTTACGCTGGTCTCAGGTCTCAAGACCTCTTAAACGTAAAGTCCAGACCTATGCCAGACGTACGAAGTAAAGTTCAACAACCCGGATGCAGTCATTGGGTTAGCTCTGTCTCTCCTCAGTCATCAGTTTGTCGGGCTGAGAGTGCGCCTACACTCCCCCCCTCCCCTATGCTCGCTCCGCCTGATCGCAGTACCACCTGCCAGGCGTACGATGTTGTGGATTCTACTACAGTCCATGCAAGCACAGCTTTCGGACCTGATGCGTGAGTGTCGTGCTGAGAGTGTTGCACCTCCTCCTCCTCCTGCACCGGTGGTGCACCAACCGCCTGCACCCGTTCAGCCTGTGCTGCACCCGCCTGCACCGGTGGTGCACCAACCGGCTGCACCCGTTCAGCCTGTGCTGCACCCGCCTGCACTCGCTGCACCCAGTCGCAGCACCATCTGCCAGGCGTACGATGTTGTAGACTCTACTACAGTCCATGCAAGCACAGCTTTCGGACCTGTTGTGTGAGTGTCGGGCTGAGAGTGTTGCACCTCCCCTGCACCCGTTCAGCCTGTGCTCAACCCGCCTGCACTCGCTGCACCCAGTCGCAGCACCATCTGCCAGGCGTACGATGTTGTAGACTCTACTACAGTCCATGCAAGCACAGCTTTCGGACCTGTTGTGTGAGTGTCGGGCTGAGAGTGTTGCACCTCCCCTGCACCCTTTCAGCCTGTGCTCAACCCGCCTGCACTCGCTGCACCCAGTCGCAGCACCATCTGCCAGGCGTACGATGTTGAACCTCTTTCTGTGTTCGCTGTTCCCAGTGTTGTTCAGCCTCAGCCTTCTTTAAGGCAACCTTCGGTTTGGGATCAGGAGGATTACCCCACTCTTCCTCCTCCTCCCCTGGCTGCTCCACCGGTGGTGCAACTCTCGGTGGAGGTACAACCTCTTCCACCTGTGAGTCAGTCTCCTCAGCTGCTGCACCGAGCTCAACCCGTGCACCCTGATAATGCACCTTCCACTGTTGTTGTTCCAGCTCGTTCTGACTCTGCTGTTCAGCATACCTTACCTCCTTTTTCTAACCATGGCAAAAATATGAATCATGAGTTATGAATGTAAGGTAAACATTATGTTGATTTTTAAACCCCATGCAAGCATGCATAAAGCACTCTAGCACTGGTCATGGAATTTCTGAGAAATGTTAAACGCCATGCACACGCTCTGCTTTCCTTACAGCAGGCTCTGCTTACAGCAGGCTCTGCTTACTACATGCTCAGCATTCAGCATGCTCTGCATTCAGCATGCTCTGCATACAACATGCTCTGCATACAGCATGCTCTGCTTTCAGCATGCTATGCATACAACATGCTCTACATACAGCATGCTCTGCATACAACATGCTCTACATACAGCATGCTCTGCATACAGCATACTCTGCATTCATCATGCTCTGCATACCTTACCGCATGCTTCTCAACATATCTTGGGTTGTTGCCAACTCACTAGACTGTCAAGCAGTTTCATAACGTTGCCTTCTAGTCTGCTGCTTTTGCACCAGTGAACCCTCACTCAGAGAACTTAGCTTTTCTAGGATAAGGTCCCTGTAGATGAGAAAGTTCTTTTCTCCCTCCTTCTGATATTCCCTGAGGACTCTGTCATTTGGAGGGAGCCTTTAGCTGCATAACCTCTTATGGACTTTTATTTAAGCATAACATGCTTACAGGGAAGGTAATGGTTCCACTTCAGCCGCTAATCCCGTCTGTTACCACACCTGCTCCCATAGACCTTGAGCTGTGTTGCATGACATGCAGTCCAAGCTTAGTCCTTGTTAGAGGATTTTTGTTTACGGAGTCAATGTGTCACGGGGAAGACGTTCAACAACCAACAGAAGGGACTTGTTGTGACGCAGTGCGGCAACCTCAGCAACCCGTTAAGGAGTTGTCTGTACGACCCAGATAGTCTAGACAGATTCGGGTTGTCACTGTACTTCCTCGCTTGCCCATGATTGTCAGTTTACAGACTGTGCAGCAGTATCATGATCTTGTGTCCGGCTCCGTCAGACGACTGGCTTTTAAGAGCTCCCACAAGTCGTCGCTGTCTGGAGATTTTCAAATGGACTATGGATCTGACCAAGGAACTGGGCCTCCTGGTCAATTTTGAGGAGTCTCAGCTCGTTCCATCCCAGACCATTGTTTCCTTGGGTATGGATCTTCAGAGTCGAGCTTTTTGGACTTGTCCGTCGGCCCCAAGGATCTTCCAAGCCCTAGAATGCATCCAGAGCATGCTGAGAAGGAACCGATGCTTAGTCAGGCAGGGGATGAGTCTAACAGGGACACTTTCATCGCTGGCCCTGTTCATCGAGTTAGGGAGACTCCACCTCCGCCCCCTTCAGTATCATCTAGCTGCTCACTGGATAAAGGACATGACGCTAGAGACGGGCTCAGTTCCTGTTTCCGAAGAGATGAGGTCTACTCTAACGTGGTGGAAGAACAGCATTCTTCTCAAGGAAGGTCTACCTTTGGCTGTTCAGACCCCCGACCACCGTCTCTTCTCGGACGCATCAGACACGGGCTGGGGTGCGACACTGGACGGACAGGAATGCTCGGGAACATGGAATCAGGAGCAAAGGACACTTCACATCTATTGCAAGGAGTTGTTGGCAGTTCATCTGGCCTTGATAAACTTCAAGTCCCTCCAGCTTACAAGGTGGTGGAGGTGAACTCCGACTACACCACAGCCTTGGCTTACATCTCCAAGCAGAGAGGGACTCATTCGAGGAAGTTGTTCAAGATCGCAAGGGACCTCCTCATTTGGTCAAAAATCGAAAGCTCACGCTGGTAACGAGGCTCATTCAGGGCGATATGAATGTCATGGCAGATCGCCTCAGCCGTAAGGGTCAGGTCTTCCCCACAGAGTGGACCCTTCACAAGAATGTTTGCAGCAGACTTTGGGCCCTGTGGGGTCTGCCAACCATAGTTCTATTCGCTCCTCGATGACCAAGAAGCTCCTCTTGTATTGTTCTCCGATTCCAGACCCAACAGCAGTTCGCGTGGATGCCTTTCTGCTGGATTGGTCCCATCTCAACCTGTATGCATTCCCGCCGTTCAAGATTGTCAACAGGGTACTTCAGAAGTTCGCCTCTCACAAAGGGACACGGTTGACGTTGGTTGCTCCCCTCTGACCCGCGAGAGAAGGGTTCACCGAGGTACTGCAATGGCTGGTCGACGTTTCCCAGGACTCTTCCTCCTAGAGTGGACCTTCTGCGTCAACCTCACGTTAAGAAGGTACACCCAAACCTCCACGCTCTTCGTCTGACTGCCTTCAGACTATCGAAAGTCTCTCAAGAACTAGAGGCTTTTCGAAGGAGGCAGCCAGAACGATTGCCAGAGCAAGGACGACATCCACTCTCAGAGTCTATCAGTCTTAATGGGAAGTCTTCCGAAGCTGGTGCAAGGCCAATGCAGTTTTCCTCAACCAGTACCACTGTAACCCAGATTGCTGACTTCCTGTTACATCTAAGGAACGTAAAATCCCTATCAGCTCCTACGATCAAGGGTTACAGAAGTATGTTGGCAGCGGTTTTCCGCCACAGAGGCTTGGATCTTTCCTCCAACAAAGATCTACAGGACCTCCTTAGGTCTTTTGAGACCTCAAAGGAACGTCGGTTGTCCACTCCAGGCTGGAATCTAGACGTGGTCCTAAGGTTCCTAATGTCATCAGGATTTGAACCGTTCCAATCAGCCTCTTTTAAGGACCTCACATTAGAAACTCTTTTCCTCGTGTGCTTAGCAACAGGTAAAAGAGTAAGTGAGATCCACGCCTTCAGCAGGAACATAGGTTTCACATCTGAAACGGCTACATGTTCCTTGCGGCTCGGTTTTTTTGGCTAAAACGAGCTTCCTTCCCGTCCTTGCCCTAAGTCGTTCGAGATCCCAAGCCTGTCCAACATGGTGGGGAACGAACTAGAGAGAGTACTTTGCCCTGTTAGAGCTCTTAAGTACTATTTAAGAAGGTCAAAACCATTACGAGGACAATCAGAAGCCTTATGGTGTGCTATCAAGAAGCCTTCTCTACCAATGTCTAAGAACTCAGTTTCTTACTACATCAGGCTTCTGATTAGAGAAGCAAATTCTCATCTGAAGGAAGAAGACCTTGCTTTGCTGAAGGTAAGGACACATGAAGTGAGAGCTGTGGCTACTTCAGTGGCCTTCAAACAGAACCGTTCTCTGCAGAGTGTTATGGATGCAACCTATTGGAGAAGCAAGTCAGTGTTCGCATCATTCTATCTCAAAGATGTCCAGTCTCTTTACGAGTACTGCTACACCCTGGGTCCATTCGTAGCAACGAATGCAGTAGTAGGCGAGGGCTCAGCCACTACATTCCCATAATTCCATAACTTTTTAACCTTTCTCTTGAATACTTTTTATGGGTTGTTCGGTCGGCTAAGAAGCCTTCCACATCCTTGTTGATTTGGCGGGTGGTCAATTCTTTCTTGAGAAGCGCCGAGGTTAAAGGTTGTGATGAGGTCCTTTAGTATGGGTTGCAGCCCTGTATACTTTAGCACCTTTGGGTTGATTCAGCCTCCAAGAGGAACGCTGCGCTCAGTAAGGAAGACGAACTTAAAAAAGAGACAGAGTAACGGTTCAATTCGACTTCCTTACCAGGTACTTATTATTTCATTGTTATTTGAGATAACTGTTATATGAAATATGGGATACTTAGCTATCCTTTAATCTTGTACACTGGTTTTCACCCACCCCCCTGGGTGTGAATCAGCTACATGATTATCGGGTAAGTTTAATATTGAAAAATGTTATTTTCATTAGTAAAATAAATTTTTGAATATACTTACCCGATAATCATGATTTAATTGACCCTCCCTTCCTCCCCATAGAGAACCAGTGGGACCGAGGAATAATTGAGGAGGTGTCAACAAGAAGTACTTGAGTACCTGGCCACAGGTGGCGCTGGTAAGAACACCCCCTTCTAGTATTGTGATAGCTGGCGTATCCCTCCATAGAATTCTGTCGGGCAACAGAGTTGACAGCTACATGATTATCGGGTAAGTATATTCAAAAATTTATTTTACTAATGAAAATAACATTTTTCTATAAGAAAAAAGTTTTTCCTAGGTTACATTGCCCTGTAATACACTACAATAAAACCTTAGAGGGAAGTAGGCAGATATTTTTTCTGGAATGTAAAGAATGGAATTTTGGGGGGAAGACAGAGAAAGAATTGGTCTTGTCATGGGTAAAACAATAAGAATGATAGTTAGTGTTGCTAGCCCTAGAGAGATTGTACTAATACACCTGACTCCCGAGTGACAACTGTGAGTCTGACACTAAATGCTAGTGTTGCTAGTAGTAGTAACGTTTGACATAGTTTGGCACGTAGCCTCGGTAGTCCCATTTCTCCCTTGCCCTTATATGGGGGGGGGGAAATTGAGCTTTCTTTTTTTTTTTTTTTAATGCTGGAACATAGTAATTAGATCAATTACCCAGACCATGATCAAATTTTTCTTTCAAAATCATAGATAAGGTTTTGGCATATTCACCTAAGGTTTGACAAACAAGGCTACTCATTTGCTAGTGTGATGTCTAGGCCTACTATAGGACATACCTGTGATTATATTTATATTTTATAGGTAGAGTACAGAAGCTAAAAATGGTTACAGTGGAACCTCTACATATGATTGTTCTAACATACGAATTTTCCAACATCCGAAGTAAAATTCAACCAAATTTCTGTCTCGACACCAGAAGTGTTGCTCCAACATACGGAGTAAATATGCGTACGCGAAAGCGTCCACCGTGGTTTGTTGTTGACGCCTCTAGATGGCAGCACATCGGAGGGACGCCAATCAGTCGTCACCTTGATCAGTCCTCTCTTCGTGCGCATTGTGTGGTTGTTCTCTATTCGCTCAGTTATTAACATTGTTTTTTATCTTCCTTTTTCACATGTTTTTGTGTTTCGTAATCATGGGTCCTAAAAAGCTTAAGTTTCGGTTCAGGAACCAGTAGTAGTGGTGAGAAATGGAAGAAGTCAATACTTTCATTAAAACTAAAGCAAGAAATAATAGAAAAGCATGAGCGAGGTGTACGTGTTAGCGATCTGGCTAAACAATATGGCCGGAATATGTCTACGATCTCGACGATCACAAAACAGAAGGCAGCCATTAAAGCGGTGAAACCTTCGAAGGGGATCACGATTATTTCCAAACATCATAGCCCTACCCTTGAAGAGATGGAACGCCTTTTGTTAATATGGATCAAGGACAAAGAGATTGTTGGCGATACGATCACTGACACTATCATTTGTGAGAAGGCCATCGCTATCTACAGGGACTTGAAGGCGGCGCGCTCTGGGGGTGACGCGGGGGAGAGTTCAGCCGATCCTACGACGGAGGAATTCAAGGCGTCTCGAGGTTGGTTCGAGAAATTTAGGGAACGGACCGGGATTCATTCAGTTGTTTGGCATGGAGAAGCTTCGAGTTTGGACACCAAGGCTGCTAAAGAAAGCATTGTGGCGGAGGAAGGCTACGTAGAGCAGCAGGTGTTCAACTGTGATGAAACTGGTCTGTTTTGGAAAAAGATGCCTAGTCGAACGTACATTACCGCCGAAGAGAAGACAATGCCTGGACATAAGCCAATGAAGGATCAGTGGACTCTTGCGCTTTGTGCCAACGCTAGCGGGGACTGCAAAATTAAGCATTTATTAGTTTACCATTCCGAAAACCCTAGGGCATTTAAAGCACACAGAATTAATAAAGACCTGCTACATGTTCTATGGCGTTGTAATTCTAAGGCTTGGGTTACTAGTCATGTCTTTGTGGAATGGGTAAGCGTAGTTTTCGGCCCTGCTGACAAGAAGTACCTTCAGGAGAGGATCGCTGGACCTTCGATCCTTGGGCACACAGCATCATCAAGAAGGGACTGGGTTGGAGCTGGACACAACCACTTCCAACCTTCCACC
Source organism: Palaemon carinicauda (assembly GCF_036898095.1). Taxonomy (NCBI): domain Eukaryota; kingdom Metazoa; phylum Arthropoda; class Malacostraca; order Decapoda; family Palaemonidae; genus Palaemon; species Palaemon carinicauda. The sequence continues at coordinate 166,144,444 of NC_090728.1, read as the reverse complement.
AATTCTTCCAGCCATCAACCCCCCTCTTGGAAGAAAATGTCCTAGAACTCTTGAACAAGATGATGATCAAGAGGGTAAGTCCACCAGGTTCCAGGGAAGACTGTTTTGTGTTCCCAAGAAAGACACTGACAAACTCAGTCATTCTCGACTTGTCCCCCCTCAACAAGTTCATTGCGAACAACAAATTCAAGATGCTGACTCTTCAACAAATAAGAGCCCTACTGCCTCACAAGGCCTACACGGTCTCAATAGACCTTGCGGATGCGTACTGGCACATCCCAATGAACCACCACGCTTCCTCCGACCTAGGATTCCGGCTCCAACGAAGAAGCTACGCCTTCAGACCCATGCCCTTAGGGCTCAACGTGGCTCCGAGAATCTTCACCAAGCTAGCAGACACAATCGTCCACCAGCTACGCCTTCAGGGCGTCCAAGTGATGGCCTACCTCGACGACTGGCTGGTCTAGTCGACATCGCCAGAAGAATGTTCGCAAGCCTGCAGCAAAGTGACCCAGTTCCTGGAACATCTGGGTTTCAAAATAAACACCAAGAAGTCTCGTCTCGCTCCAGCTCAGAAGTTCCAATGGTTAGAAATCCATTGGGATCTAAAGTCAAACCGCCTTTTCATCCCACTGAAGAAAAGGAAAGAAATAGCAGGGTCTGTCAGAAGACTTCTCAAATCCAAACGGATCTCGAGACGACAGCAGGAGCAAGTTCTCGGCTCCCTACAGTTCGCCTCAGTGACAAACCCAGTGCTAAGAGCACAACTAAAGGGTGCCTCAGGAGTCTGGAGACGAAACGCATCAGTCGCTCGAAGAGATCTCAAGAGACCCCTACCGAACAGGCTTCGCTCCCTTCTAAGCCCGTGTTCAGAAGCAAAGACCTTGAAAAGATCCATCCCTCTTCAACCTCTGCCTCCATCGCTCAACATCCATACGGACGCTTCTCTGGAGGGTTGGGGGGGGGGGTCACTCCCATCAACGGAAAGTTCAAGGCACATGGTCTCCCCTATTCAAGACGTTTCACATCAACATCTTGGAGGCCATGGCGGTTCTTCTCACCCTGAAGAAATTATCCCCGCGTCCCTCGATACTCATCCGTCTAACTCGGGACAGCTCGGTAGTAGTCAGATGTCTCGATCGTCAGGGCTCGAGCTCGCCCCACATAAATCAGGTGCTTTTACCCATCTTACACCTGGCGGACAGGAAGAAGTGGCACCTGTCTGCAGTTCACCTACAAGGATTCCGCAACGTGACGGCGGACGCTCTATCAAGGACAAGCCCCATAGTCGGAATGGTCCCTAGACGCAAGATCATTCTCCTTCATCTCTCGTCAAGTCCCGGAACTACAGATCGACCTCTTCGCGACGAGCGACAACAAGCAACTTCCTCGATATGTGGCCCCTTACGAGGACCCCAAAGCGGAAGAAGTTTATGCCATGTCCTTGGACTGGAACAGATGGTCCAAGATTTACCTGTTCCCTCCACCCAATCTTCTGCTGAAAGTCCTCTCCATACTGAGAACCTTCAAGGGAACGGCAGCCCTAGTGGCTCCCAAGTGGCCCCGGAGCAACTGGTTCCCCCTAGTCCTGGAGCTACAGCCCAAGCTGATCCCCCTGCCGGGCCCAGTTCTCTCCCAACAGGTGCAGAAGTAGACTGTCTTCGCTTCATCAAAGAAAGTCAAGGACCTTCATCTCATGATTTTCTCTCCCTAGCCGTGAAGAAAAGGTTTCGGATCTCGAAGAAAAGTTTGGACTTCCTAGAGGAATACAAAACAAAGTCTACCAGAAGGCAATATGAATCATCCTGGAAGAAGTGGGTATCTTTCGTCAAGGCAAAAAACCCTACGGAAATCTCCATAGATTTTTGCATGTCCTTCTTTATTCACCTTCATGGTCAAGCCTTAGCAGCCAATATGATTTCCACCTGCAAATCGGCTTTGACTAGACCACTTCTGTACGCCTTCCAAATAGATTTATCCAGCGAAATCTTCAATAAACTCCCCAAGGCGTGTGCCAGACTCCGTCCAGCACCTCCACCGAGACCCATCACCTGGTCCCTGGATAAGGTGCTCCATTTTGCCTCTAACCTGGACAACGAATCTTGCCCTCTGAAAGACTTGACTCAAAAAGTGAGCTTCCTTTTTGCTCTCGCCTCGGGAGCCCGAGTCAGTGAAATAGTGGCATTATCAAGAGAAGAGGGCCAGATACAGTTCGCCGACATGGGGGAATATGCCCTCTTCCCTGACCCCACGTTTCTCGCTAAAAATTAACTTCCCACCAAAAGATGGGGCCCTTGGAGAATCTGCCCCCTGAAGGAAGATCTCTCTATGCCCAGTGGAGAGTCTTAAGGTCTATCTTCAAAGAACTTCAGACTTTGGCGGAGGACAATTCTTTAAAGGAGAAACTTCGGGTAGTGACCAGTCACTAAAACAACTAAGAGCGAAAATCACCTACTTTATTCGCAGAGCGGATCCTGACAGTACACCCGCAGGTCATGATCCTAGGAAAGTCTCCTCTTCCCTGAACTTTTTCCAAGGAATGGATTTTGAAAGCCTCTGATCCTTCACAGGCTGAAGGTCACCTATAGTTTTCTTCAAACACTATTCGAAGCAGGTGCACGAAGTTAAGAGATTCGTGGTGGCAGCAGGTAGCCTGATGAAACCGGCTGTTTAGTGCTGCGTATAACAGTGAGTTTTTTTTTTTTTCGGGACTTTTAACTCAAACGGGTGCCTGTGTTGACCCTAGTGCGATACATAGTGATTTCAAGGGACACTTAGTGTCACTAATAGACTGTTCTTCATCAAGGTGAAGTGACATAGATTCTTACACGTGTGCCACATGTTCTTGGACATGAAGTGTATAATGATTTTAAGACTGGCATTTCACAGGGAACTTGTGCTTAAAGGCAAAATATTTCCCTTTCAGATTCTACATCACCGTCTTATGGAAAATCTGTCTATTATCCAATATTATTATTGTACATAATTTTCCATATTTCCATGCAATTTTCAAATAAAATATTTATTTTGTTTACCATATGAGTCTGATTTCGCTCCTATCTTTCATATGAAAATAAATTACTGTTATTGTTTTATTGATCCTATTTCCAGGGTTTATTATAGTTAATATACCTACTATCTAATATACACTCGCCTAATGGTATAAAACTTGTTCCTACACAAATATTTACCCTTCTGATCTGTCTTCGATACCGGCACGATCTCTTCATCCAGGTGAGTCTATCTTCATCAGGTTACTTCGAGATGTTCCTTTTTGTCCAATTAGGACTTCCCTGCCAGGGGGGCAGGAAGCCAGGTCATTGTAATGCCACTGGTAGTGACATTTAACGGAGATGTCAGTCTCTTCGGTCACCAGACCGCAGGAATGTTAGTCGGAGTAGAAGGCACTTGAAATGGGAAAAAATCCACGATACGTTAATTCTCTAGTACACTTCCATCAGGACGACATGGCTTGAGCCCAAAAAACGGATTTTGAGCGAAGTGAAAAATCTATTTTTGGGTGAGATGCCCATGTCGTCCTGATGGACCCGCCCAACTGTTCCAGTTCAGCCTGCCAGGCCTCTCCCTGCTATACTGTATCGCAGAGGCTGGTTGGAAGCTGGACTTCGGAATGAGGACGGACGTGACGTCACACAATATGGCGGACGGTTTGTTTACGTTGCGAGTACCGTAATAGTAACGAAGGAAGGGTAACTTTGGAACGGCTCCTCAGTTACCTTGCCACCTTTCCCCCTCGAAGCGTAAACGCTATGTGGGGTGCCGATAGCCATGTGGCGTGTTAATGCATGCGTCCCCTGTTGATATACGATATCCTAGAGGGAAACCTTTTGGGTAATCTCACCAGAAGTTAGAATTCTGTGAAACCTTTAGTTTAATTCTCTGGGAATATTTGTTAGTCATATATACCCAAAGGAAGCTCCTGAAGGAACCGTCCATCAGGACGACATGGACATCTCACCCAAAAATAGATTTTTCGCTTCGCTCAAAATTCGTTTTTTAGATAGCAGCCTGGCAATACTGTTGAATTATTAACAAAATACCGTTTAACAAATGGAAAATTTACTTTTATCATTGCTGACTCTCGCAGTAGCTGTAGTGAACGACACCTCGTAGTAACTGGGGATTTTGAGGAGGGGGAAGTCTAATTGGAAAGGAACCTCTGGTAGTGGTATCACTTGCCCCAGTTTTAATACACACCCTTTAGGGGTGAGCGATCTGGATGTATTCCTGGCATTCCATGCAACTTTTTTCTCTGGTATATTTAGCAGTATTTATACCTTTGAAATGGTGCTTTTAGGAGCATTTCACTGGGCGACACATGTTTCTCGCCCAGAAATATTTTTCCTGCGTCAAAATCCCTTTTGTAGCCAAAAAAAAAAAAATTCTAATTTCAGGAAACTTTCCCGTTTTGGTCCCCCCTCTTGGATATCAGCAAATGGTGCTTAATAATCATAGAATAAGTGCTCAGAATAATTTATTTCCATATTTAGATTTTAGGTAAATTTTTTTGTAAACATTCTTTTGTATACTTGATTTATTTGTAGTAAATATTTTGAACTTAGCTTTTATGTACTTGTTGAAGAATAGAATATTCTTTGAAGTTTTTTTTTTTTTTTTTTATAATAGTAGAATGTTGTGAATTCCTTTTAAAAGGAATTTTTTATGAATTTTTTTTTTTGGACCTCGGGTGCAGGTCGACCCATCGATACCTAATTAAGGTGGTCAAATAACTATGCCTATCCAGGGTTAAATAACATAACATTTTAAGAGAAGCTACGAAGATCTTGTCTATCAGTTCAGAAGATTTTGTTCCTATGCACTAACACAAACTGTTTCCTATGATCAGTGAGATTTCTGCTGCAGAAGCTGGAATATCTGAAAATTGATAACTGGCAGTTACTTGAATGGCAAAGGTGTGTGGCAAGAACCCCAATTCCAGTTTAAGGCCATTCACTTTTTAGTCGCTGTCTGGCACAGACGTACACAACAGCTCCTTGTCAAACTGTTAATTCTTTCTCTTTTGCAGGATATGAGTGGAAGTGGAATAAAGCAAGGACTAAGTGGTTGGCAGGGGAAGGGCAGATACTGCAACAACTTTATGGTGAAGCTGGTGGTTTCTCAACACCACCTGCTGCTTTTTGGTTCATGTCATCTTAGCCATCTCATGCTCAATCTCTATATTGACCTCCATTGCAGTGGCAAGCATGTGCCCTGAAAGGTAAGAAGCATGCAAGGCATTTGTGGTTAGATAGTAAAGGAGACCCCTAAAAGCCCACCCATTAAAAATGGTTTACACCCAATGCCACCTATTGCCAATGGGCCTTACTTGCGACCGTGAAGTACAGGATTCTGTATTTTGGAGACTTCATATGTTAATGTAACCATAAAGCTACAATTGTTTCTTACTTTTTTCAATTTTCCATATTTGTTCCTGTAGAAATACAAACCAATCGTGCAGTAGAAATAACAGCAAAGCTTGAATACATATCAGTTATAGAAATGGAATAGAAGCATGAATGTCGTGGCTGTCTGGGGTAAGCGTGGATGCTGCACCAGCTTCATGGTGAAGCTGGCTGTAGTTCTGCACTCCCTATACTGCTTTTGGCGGCATATCTTAACAGGCATCCCTATGTTCAATGTCTGTAGTGACCACTGGTACAGTGGCAGGCTTTTGGCATAGGCATTGCATGAGAGGCATATAAGGGTACCCTGGTCTGCATATAAGAGGTATGGCTTGGCTCGAAAACTTCCTGTGCCATGTTGGATTTGTAAGGTCATGACTTAGTTTGTGATAACAGAACAGACTTGCTACCTAAATGGTAACTGGTTATTGCCAGTTGTTAGTCTGCAGCACACGATCACAAAATATCTTAATCCTACGGTCTGTTGTGATCTTGAAAGTAACTTTTGTCTGAAATGAATGTTGTAATAAATTTCATTAGTTCTGTAGCCGGTGAATTTGGTTTGAGTTAAAAATTTTAAGAAAATATAGTATTAATACCCAAAGACAATACAAAGTTGGTAGAACCAAACATTGAAGTAGGTGAATCCACGGTAATTCAGGCATTCTGTATGGTACCTACTATTCCTTGTAAGGTAAAGTTTACATACATTTTATATGTACTATCTGATTAGGATTTAAATGACAAGGTCATTCATACCATAGGGTTAATTGTTTAGTCAGATATCTGCTTTTCTGATTGTGTGTCTGTGAGCTTAATGGATTATCCTATTCTCAGACTGTAGCTGCAGTTTTACTGAATAGCTACATTCAACAATTCTAAAGTCCCTCAAATACCTATCATATGCTAGTTCTTGTTTCAGTATTTAAATTAAATTATATAGTAATTTGTTCAGTTGCTTGTTAGACCATATATTAGTGCCAAGAAGTGGCAAAAACTGGCTTAGTCTACTTCAGTATACATGAATCACCAGTTCCATTAAGATCTTCTGCAATAGATGATCTTTGATGTAAATTGTGTAAAATGTATTTGAAAATATTCATAAAATCTTAATTGGGGTTAAAAGGTTTATTTACCAGTATTGTTGTATGGATAATTCTGGTGTAGCTCTTGATTCTATTGAGCTTGAATCAACCTATAGGAAGCTTCAAGGAATCTTAACTTTGATAAATTACTCATAGCAGTATACTACTATGTCATTAATTTACAAGAAATAATTGTCTTGGAAATGAGTAATACTACCATGGTGGGTAAATTATTGCTGGGTAGAAGGGGGCTATACTGTTAAAGCCTTAGTTTTGATGTGAAGGCCAGTGATAAGGATAGGTTTTAAGAACTTCTCAGAAGTTGTATAATTTTAATGGACCACTGCTCAGCTGCAGTATGTTTTTTTTTTTTTTTTTTACATTAATTTAAATGTAATGTGGTGGGCACTTCAGAGGTTGTGGAAAATATAGGCGGCATCTAACAAACTAATAATGGTCCTGCAGCCCTAACTAACCTGACAAGTCCCACGAATTCACAATTTGTGGGAAGTGGAGAACAGTTTCAGGTGGATTGCCTTTTCAGATAGCAGCCAGGCAATACTGTGTTAATTTCCAAAGTACTGATTAAGAAATGGAAAATTTACTTGTCATTGCTCTCACACATGAAAAATTAAGTTCTAAAAGCATTTAATCATTAGAAATGCATGGGTTAGCTTTTGCAGTTTGACAAACCTTAATGGTGAGATCTGGTGGAATTTGTTTGAAACTTGGTTTAGTTGCGTATATTGATAGCCTAGTTCCATCTTGGTCAATGAAGCTGGTTAAATTACAGAAATTGTCCTTTTTGAAAGAACTATATGACATTGATCTACTGTGGGGAAAACCCTGCCAACTGATCACTTTGTCTGTTAGGAAAATCTGTTTCTTTTACAGGACCTACTTATGTGAAAACCATGACTGATGGAACATGACATGGAAAGTACTTTCAAGTGACTTGTTCATACTTGTTCCTAATCTTAGTTTTGGTAAGCCTTTTGAAAGTTTAATCTTTAACATCCCATTAAAGTTAACATATCGTACATAGTATGCAGAGTATCTAGATTTCTTAAGAGTAAATATATTTAAAGTTTTTATTTGTAGATAATCTTAAAACAAACTTATCCTTTTGTAACATGCTGATTTTAATATATTAATAAACACAAAATTTATAGAGAAGCTGTGAAGATCTTACTTAAAAGATCAGTACTTATCAGATTAGAAGATTTTGTTCCTATGCATGATACAAATGCTTTTCATTTGATTAGGGATATTTCTAAAGTATGCGCTGAAAACATTCTTTAAAAATTTATCACTGGAAGTTATCCGAATGGCAAAGGTGTGTGGTAAGAACCCCTCTTCAAGTTTGAGGCTATTCACTTTTACTTCGCTGCTGTCTGGTGCAGATGTACACAACAGCTCCTTGGTAAACTATTAATTCTTCCACTCTTGCAGGGTGGAAGTGGAATGGAAGCAAAGTTTGTGGTTGGTGAGGTGAGGGTAGATACTACAACAGCTTATGGCGAAGCCTGTTTTTTCTCGTGCATTCTGCTGCTTTTGGGTTCATGTTGTCTTCGCTATCCCAATGTTCTATCTATAGTGACCTAGACTACAGTGGCAGGTGTGTGCCCTGAAAGGAAAGAAGCATGCAAGGCATTCTGGGCCAAAGACTGTGAAGGGAAGATATGAAAGCCCACCCATTAAAAACTGTTTGCACCCAACACCATCTATTCCCAATACACCTAACTTACTTGCTAACTTACAGAGCTACAGGGGACTGTATTTTGGAGGGTGCAAATGTTAAAAGTAATCATAAAATTACAATTGCTCTTATTAGATTTTTCAATTTTCCATATTTTTTCCTGTAGAAATACTAACCTTTCAAGTAGAGATAACAGCAAAGTTTGAATACACAGCAGTGTCAGTGGGAATTTGATGGAAGCAAGAACCTCATGGCTGGCTGGTGAGAGGGGGGTGCTGCAACGACTTCATGGTGAAGCTGGCTGTGGCTCCCTAGACTGCTTTTGGCGGCCTACCTTCACAGGCACCCCAGTGCTCGATGTCTGTAGTGACCACTATTATAGTGGCATGCATATGCCATTGGCTGTGTAGGAGAGGCATAAAAAGGGTACCTTTGTCTTCATATCAGAGGCATAGCTTGGCTCAAAAACTTGCTGTGCCATGTTTGATTTGTCGAGCTGACAGGATCCACATTAATTTTTGTGATAAATGAATTGACTGACAACCAGAATGGCAAATGGTTATAATCAGTTAGTCGGCAGCACATAATCACAACCTATTGTATACATACGATCTGTTTTGTTTTTAAAAGGAATTTTACCAAAAAGCATTTTGTCATTGCAACTGTTTCATGTACCAGGTGAAGATTATTTGAATATTTTATATAACTGAAAGTAAAATAACGTTTGTAGAGGCAAACTTTGAACTAGGTGAACCCGGGGTAATTCAAGCATTCTGTATGGTACCTACTATTGATAATTTAAACATTCCTTGTAAGGTAAAGGTTAAATGTTTTATATGTAATATCTGATTAAGATTTTAATGTTGAGGGTGTTATTCATACTATGGGGTTCATTCTTTAGTTGAATAACTGCTTCTCTGATCAAGAATGTCTTGAGCCTAATGAATTATCCTTTTATTCTCATACTGTAGCTGCAGTCTTACTGAATGGCTATATTGAAAAATTTTAAATGCCCTCCCATACCTGTCATATGCTAGTTTTTTTTTCAGTATTTAAACTATATTCAGTATTTAACTAAATTATATAGGAATTTAAGTTACTTGTTAGACCATGTACCTAGTGCCAAGAATTGACTAAAATTGTCTATAGTAAACATTAATCACCAGTTCCATCAAGAGTTAATGCTATAGGTGACCTTTTATGTAAATTTGATAAAATTCATTTGAAAAAATTCATAATCTTAATTGAGGTTAAGAAGTTTATTTACCAGTGTTAAAATGAGAATTCTGGTGTAGCTTTTAATTCTATTATCTTGAATTGGCCTATATGAAGCTGAGAAGAATCTTTGAACTTGAATTTTACTTTCAGCAGTATATTACAATGACATTACTTGCAGGAAATAGTCTTGGAAATAGGTAGTACTAACATGGAGGAGGTTAACTTATTGAGTCTTATTGGGCAGGGTCTATATAAGCCTTAATGTATTTTTTTTTTTTTTTTGACCACTAAACTGCAGTATGATGTTTTTACATAAATTTCTGTGATAAAATTTTTGGAGTAGGGTACGGCACGTCAGAGGTTGTGGAAAATGTTGGTGGCATGTAGCAAGCTAATACTGGTCCTGCGGCCCTAACTAGGCTGACACAAGTCCCACGAATTGCGAATTTGTGGGAAGCCGAGAAAAGTTTCGGTTGGATTGCCTTTTCAGATAGCAACCTGGCAATAGTTGATTTATTTCCAAAGTACTGTTTAAAAAATGGAAAATTTACTTTAATCATTGCTGACTCTCGTTCAGGAAAAAATTGTTCTCAAAGCATTTAATCATTTGAAATACAGGGGTTAGCCTTGGCAGTTTAATGATAGACCTTCATGGTGAGAGATTGTGTGATTTGTTTGAAACCTTTGGTTTAGTTGCATATATTGATAGCCTAGTTTCTCTATCCTTGATTCATTCTTGGTCAGTGAATCTGGGTAAATTACAATTTCTTTTTAAAGCACAGACCACATGACTTATCTTCTCAGTGGAGGAAATCCCTGCTAACTCAATCACTGTCTTTTAGGAAAATTGTCCAACTATTAATTTTACAGGATCTACATATTTGAAAACCATGGCTAAAGAAACTCAACAGGGAAAGGGCTTTCAAAGAGTTAGTTGTTTGGACATGTTCCTGATCAAAGTTTTGGTAAGGCTTTTGAAAGAAGCTTTTAACATTCCATTACTTGCACATAGTATGTAGAGTATCCAGATTTCATAGTGTAATTCTATTTAAGATTTGTCTTGTAAATAATCTTAAAACAAAACAAACTTAAAGCTAACTATCCTTTTGAAATTTGCTGATTTTAGGATATTTCTTAACCCTGGGTAGGTGTGGTGGGTCATACGACCCGAGGTTAAAAATTTTTTTTTTGTAAAGTTTTCATCCTTATTGGTCGTGAGTGATATCGACCTGCGAGACCTTAGTCCAGTGTGCGCAGCAGTCGGGTGAGGACTCCTTTCGTCCCAACTCTTTTCCTTGTGCTATTTGTAAGATGCCCTCGGGTCGAACTCGACCCATAAATACCTAATTAAGGTAAGTTGTGTAATATCAAATTTTTATATAATTATCGAATGTGCAGTAGTGTTTAGGCGTGTATAAAAAGATTGTTGTAAAGTGTTTGTGAATGTCTTCTACACCTTATTTTTTTTTTTATAAAATGGCTTTATTCTCCTTTTTTTGTATGTTTGTACCTTTATAACTTATCATTTCATTTTTTTAATTGCAAAATAATCTATAAACTTCATTCTAGCTACCATACTATTTTACTGCAAATCCTCGAACAATTCTATAAGTAAATGACTCGCTGATATTGACATCTTAATCCATTTCAGGTAGCAGATTTGACGTTCCAAGGTGGTGTGGTTGGCGGCCATTTTGTGAGCATATCCCATACCAGCTGGCATAGCTCTTACATATTCCTCTTTTTATTTAATAAAATTTCGGATTTTCATGCATAAATACCATGCTCAGCAATGGATATAAGGATTTGTTTAGAAAAATTTCATGATATAACTGGGCCAAAAAAAAGAAATTGCCCCTTTATAAAACATTAAATATTTAAGTGCAGATTCTTTTACACATTTTTGTTGTACAATAATACAATATCCTGTAAAAAAAATTCAGCCACAAATGGTCATTTACCTACCCCCAAAAATCTTGAAAAGAGGATAGGTTTTTTTTAGCAAAAATTTTTTTTTTTTTTTTCTCTTTCCAGGAAACGTTCCCTTTTTGGTCCCACCCTTCCCCTCTTGCATCTTGGTAAATGGTGCTCAATAATCATAGAATAAGTGCTTTGAATAGTTTATTTCCATATTTAGATTTTAGGTGAATTTTTTTGTGTACTTATTTATTTGCTGTAAATATTTATTTTAAACTTAGCTTTTATTTACTTTTTTTTTGAAGAATAGAATATTATTTGAAGTGTTTTTTAACTGAAAGTTTGTGAATTCCTTTTTAAATAAATTTTTTATGAATATTTTTTCGACCTCGGGTTGAGGTCGACCCATCGATACCTAATTAAGGTGGTCAAATAACTATGCCTATCCAGGGTTAACAAACATAACATTTTTAGAGAAGCTACGAAATCAGAAGATTTTGTTCCTATGCATAATACAAACAGTTTCCTTTGACCACTGAGATTTCTGCAGCAGAAGCAGGAATCTCTTTGATAATTGATAACTGGCAGTTACTCGAATGGCAAAGGAGTGTGGAAAGAACCCCTCTTCCAGTTAAAGGCTATTCACTTTTACTTTGCCGCTGTCTGACACTGATGTACACTGCAAGTCCTTGTTAAACTGTTAATTCTTTCTCTTTTGCAGGATATGAGTGGAAGTGGAATGAAGCAAGGACTAAGTGGTTGGCAGGGGAAGGGCAGATACTGAACAACTTTATGTTGAAACTGGTTGTTTCTCAACTTTCTGCTGCTTTTTGGTTCATGTCATCTTGGCCATCCTATGCTCAATATCTATATTGACCTTCATTGCAGTGGCAAGCATGTGCCCTGAAAGGTAAGAAGCATGCAAAGCATTTGTGGTTAGACAGTAAAGGGAAGACCTAAAAGCCCACCCATTAAAAATGGTTTACACCCAATGCCACCTATTGCCAATGCGCCTTACTTGCGAGCTTGAACTACAGGATTCTGTATTTTGGAGACTTCATATGTTAATGTAACCATAAAGCTACAATTGTTTCTTACTTTTTTCAATTTTCCATATTTGTTCCTGTAGAAATACAAACCAATCGTGCAGTAGAAATAACAGCAAAGCTTTGAATACATATCAGTTATAGAAATGAAATGGAAGTAAGAATGTCGTGGCTGTCTGGGGTAAGCATGGATGCTGCAACAGCTTAATGGTGAAGCTGGCTGTAGTTCTGTACTCCCTATACTGCATTTGGCGGCGTATCTTCACAGGTATCCCTATGTTCAATGTCTGTAGTGACCACTGGTATAGTAGCAGTCTTTTGGCATAGGCATTGCATGAGAGGCATATAAGGGTACCCTGGTGTGCATACAAGAGGTATGGCTTGGCTCGAAAACTTGCTGTGCCATGTTGTATTTGTGCGGACATGATTTACATAATTATTGTGTGATAACAGAACAGACTTGCTACCAAAATGGTAACTGGTTGTTGCCAGGTGTCAGTCTGCAGCACACGATCACAACATATCTTACTCCTACGGTCTGTTGTGATTTTGAAAGTAACTTATGTCTAAAATGAATGTTGTGATAAATTTTATCAGTTCTGCAGCAAGGGAATTTTGAGTTAAAAATTTAAGCATATATGCTTAAATTTTTAACTCAAAAACAATACAAAGTTGGTAGAAGCAAACATTGAATCAGGTGAATCCAGGGTAATTCAGGCATTCTGTATGGTACCTACTATTCCTTGTAAGGTAAAGTTTACATGCATTTTGTATGTACTATCTGATTAGGATTTAAATGACAAGGTCATTCATACCATAGGGTTAATTATTTAGTCAGATATCTGCTTCTCTGATTGTGCCTGTGAGCTTAATGGATTATCCTATTCTCAGACTGTAGCTGTAGTTTTACTGAATAGCTACATTGAGCAAATCTAATTCCCTTTAATCCCTATAATGTGCTAGTTCTTATTTCAGTATTTAAATTAATTTATATAATTTGTTCAGTTGCTTGTTAGAACATGTGTCAAGAATTGGCAGAAATTGGCTTATTCTACTTCAGTATACATGAATCGCCAGGTCCATCAAGACTTTCTGCAATAGATGATCTTTGATGTAAATTGTGTAAAATGTATTTGAAAATATTCATAAAATCGTAATTGAGTTTAAGAAGTTTATGTACCAGTATTGTTATATGGTTAATTCTGGTGTAGCTTTTGATTTTATTGAGCTTGAATCAACCTATAGGAAGCTTGAAGGAATCTTAACTTGATAAATTTTACTTACAGCAGTATACTACAGTGACATTAATTTGCGAGAAATAATTGACTGGGAAATGGGTGATACTACCATAGAGGTGGGCAAATTATTGGCTCTTATGGGGCAAGGTAGAAGGTGGTCTATACTGTTAAAGCCTTAGTCTTGATGTGAAGGCCAGTGACAAGAATACTAGTAGGTTTTAAGCACTTCTCAGTATAACTTTTACAATTTTAATGGACCGCTACTCAACTGCAATATGTTGATTTTACATTAATTTCAATGTAATAAAATTTTTTAATGTGGTAGGGCACTTCAGAGGTTGAGAAGTTGGCGGCATCTAACAAACTAATACTGGTCCTGAGGCCTTAACTAAGCTGACAAGTCCCGCGAATTCACAATTCGTGGAAAGCAGGGAACAGTTTCAGGTGGATTGCCTTTTCAGATAGAAGCCAGGTAATATTGTTTTGATTTCCAAAGTACTGATTAACAAATGGAAAATTTACTTTTATCATTGCTCGCACTCATAAGAAATTTAGTTCTAAAAGCATTCAATCATTAGAAATGCATGGGTTAGCTTTCGCAGTTTGACAAACCTTTATGGTGAGATCTGGTGGAATTTGTTTGTAATTTAGTTTAGTTGTGTATATTGATAGCCCTGTTCCATCTTGGTCTGTGAAGCTAGTTAAATTACAGAAATTGTGATTTTTGAAAGAACTATGACATTGATCTACTGTGGGGAAAACCCTGCTAATTGAATCACTTAGTCTTTTAGGAAAATTTGTTTCTTTTACAGGACCTACTTATGTGAAATCATGACTAATGGAACATGACATGGAAAGTACTTACAAGTGAGTTGTTGAGACTTGTACCTAATCCTAATTTTGGTAAGCCTTTTGAAAGTTTAATCTTTAACATCTCATTACAGTTGTTAAAATATTGTTCATAGTATGCAGAGTATCCAGATTTCTTAAGAGTAAATCTATTTCAAGTTTTTATTTGCAGATAATCTTAAAACAAACTTATCCTTGTGTAATACTGTATGCTGATTTAATATATTAATAAACACAACACTTATAGAGAAGCTAGGAAGATCTTACTTATCAGATCAGAAGACTTATTTCCTATGCATGATACAAACGCTTTTCATTTAAGGATATTTATAATGCATGAGCTGAAAGCCGTCTTTTAAATATTTATCACTAGCAGTTCTCTGAATGGCAAAGGTGTGTGGTAAGAACCCCTCTTCCAGTTTGAGGCTATTCACTTTTACTTATCTGCTGTCTTGTACAGATGTACACAACAGCTCCTTGGTAAACTATTAATTCTTTCTCTTTTGCAGGATATGAGTAAGTGGAATGAAGCAAGGACTAAGTGGTTGGCAGGGGAAGGGCAGATACTGAACAACTTTATGGTGAAGCTGGTTTTTTCTCAACACTTTCTGCTGCTTTTTGGTTCATGTCATGTTAGCCATCCCATTCTCAATATCTCTATTGATCTCCATTGCAGTGGCAAGCATGTGCCCTGAAAGTTAAAAAGCATGCAAGGCATTTGTGGTTAGACAGTGAAGGGAAGACCTAAAAGCCCATCCATTAGAAATGGTTTACACCCAATGCCACCTATTGCCAATGCGCCTTACTTGAGAGCTTGAACTACAGAATTCTGTATTTTGGAGAGTTCATATGTTTATGTAACCATAAAACTACAATTGCTTTATTACTTTTTTCAATTTTCCATATTTGTTCCTGTAGAAATACAAACCTACCGTGCAGTATAAATAACCGCAAAGCGTGAATACATAAGTTATTGAAATGGAATGGAAGCAAGAATGTCATGGCTGGCTTGGGCAAGCGTGGATGCTGCAACAGCTTCATGGTGAAGCTGGCTGTAGTTCTGCACTCCCTATATTGCTTTTAGCGGCGTATCTTAACAGGTATCCCTATGTTCAATGTCTTTAGCGACCACTGGTACAGTGGCAGGCTTTTGGCATAGGCATTGCATGAGAGGCATATAAGGGTACCCTGGTCTGCATATAAGAGGTATGGCTTGGCTCAAAAACTTGCTGTGCCATGTTGGATTTGTAAGGACATGATTTACATTGATTATTGTGTGATAACAGAACAGACTTGCTACCAAAATGCTGACTGGTTGTTGCCAGATGTCGGTCTGCAGCACACGATCACAACATATCTTACTCCTACGGTCTGTTGTTATTTTGAAAGTAACTTATGTCGTAAATGAATGTTGTAATAAATTTTATCAGTTGTGTAGCAAGGGAATTTTGAGTTAAAAATTTAAGCATATATATAGTATTAATACCCAAAGACAATACAAAGTTGGTAGAGGCAAATATTGAACTAGGTGAATTCAGGGTAATTCAGGCATTTTGTATGGTACCTACTATTCCTTGTAAGGTAAAGGTTAAATGTATTTTATATGTACTATCTGATTGAGATTGTAATGACAAGGTCATTCATACCATAGGGTTAATTCTTTAATCCGATAACTGCTTCTCTGATTGTATCTGTGAGCTTAATGGATTATCCTATTCTCAGACTGTAGCTGCAGTTTTACTGAATAGCTACATTGAACAAATCTAATTCCCGCCAATCCCTATAATGTGCTAGTTCTTGTTTTTGTATTTAAATTAAATTTTATAATTTGTTCAGTTGCTTGTTAGACCATGTAATAGTGTCAAGAAGTGGCAAAAACGGATTTTGAGCGAAGCGAAAATCTATTTTTGGGTGAGATAGCCATGTCGTCCTGATGGAAGGTTCCTTCAGTAGCTTCCTAGGTATTTAACTACAGTGGATATTCTGAGAGAATTAAACTAAAGGTTATCACAGAATTCTAACTTCTGGTGCGAGTACCCTAAAGGTTTCTCTCTAGGATATCGTATATCAACAGGGGACGCATGTATTAACACGCCACATAGCTATCTGCTCCCCATATGGAGTTAGCACTTCGATATGGAAAGGTGGCTGAGTAACTGAGGAGCCGTTCCAAAGTTACTCTCATCCGTGGCTACTTTTGGTACTCGAGACGTAAACAAACGGGCGCCATTGCTAAATGACGTCACGTCCGTCCTCATCCTTTCGCTTGTAGCTCCTATGCTTAGTCGGATTTTTCCCAAGTGTCTTATTTATCTGCTTACATCGCCGTTATGACTCAATCTCCAGCCTCGTCCTTTTCTGGAAAGATGAGTACCAGATCCTAGTTTTGTTTAAATAAGCTCTGGCCGTAAAGTAACTTCTACTTTTCGTAATATTTGGTGTTTTGTGGCGGAGCTGTGCCAGATCTGGACGTGCCATTTACGGCGCCGCTGTTCGTATTGTATACTTTATTTAGTTAGACAGAACAGCCTCTTCCGGTCCCTTAACTGATTAATATTATTAGTTATTTAGTTTTCATAGCTTGGATGTAATTATATCGTGTGTGTAAGCTCATTAGGCACGGTCTTTGGCCGACCCCATACTAGATCGCTAGCCCAGCCCCTAGGCTTGACAGCCTAGTGCTCATATTACTTCTTGATATAATAGTGTTCCTAAGTTAAATTATGAAGATTTTGGCATTGTTAAACATACTAGTTACTGTGATGTAAGTGTTTTCGCCTTCGGGGACCATACAAGGGACTGTTGGTTCGTGTACCACTCTCTCCTAACCTATGTAGGAACCCTTGTATGCTTCCTATCCCCCTTACCTACGGGTAATTCCCTCTGGGTTGCCTTGCTTCTCCCTTATTCTATATTGGGGAGAATCTTTCTTCACCCAGAGTATTATCGCTTTCTCATCCTACCCTAAGGGAATGCCCCCCCTTAGGGTCGTGCTTGAGACCTTAGGAAGGGCTCTGCCCTTCTCCAGTTTGCACTTGGTTGGGTTACTCCTTCCTCCCGGCAACTAGCGATGTGTCTTTCCAGGCCTTCCTAGCCTAGGAGAATGGTTCTCCTAATCTAGGTTAGGTTCTGGGGCCAAGATTCTGTTTTATCATAGTTCAGGACAGTACATCAGTGCTGTACCTGATCTGAGCTACCTATCCTAGGTTAGGGAGCGTTTTACTTTGCCTTGGTGGCCTCTCTCATACAGTCTCTCCCCATCTTAGAAAGACCCCTACTCCCCTACCCCACTCTATCCCTTTGTGTAGGCCTGCCTACACACCCCTGTCCGCTGTCCTACAACTCCTCCCTTGGGTGGAGTGGTAGGGCTAGCCTTGTTCTTCTGCTGAGCTGGCCGCTCTGGTACACTTCCCCCTCATAGTGTTCTATGGGGGTGGTTGCCGGCGGAGGATTTCCCCTCTTTGAGTGCTCTGTCCCTCCCTTGGGTTACCTTAGGCTCCCAGCCGCCTGCCGGCCCACTGCCGCCGGATGATAGGTGTATCTACTCCTATCATGAGTGCACCCCCTCCGGAAGGAAGCCCTCCTTTCCCTCCTTGCCTTTCTCTCTCTCTTATGGTGCCGGTCCCTTGCCGCCTCTACTGCCGGCGACAGCCGCCACTACCTCAGGTGACTTCTATTCATAAGACCCCCACCCCCTAAGGCATCAGCCTGCCGCCTGCCGGAGGTTGCCGACATACCGCCGCCGTCCTCCCTCATACTTTTCTCCAGGCTTACCTGGCAACAGCCGGCTGACTGCCGGAGGCTGCTACCCCTTCCCGCCGACATTGATTGCCGGCATCCCAGGTGTCCGCCCTTCATATTATATCTTGTGAGTTGATCTAAGGTTCACCATGCCGTCAGCCGCCGGCTGTAGGAGCCTGCCGGTGCCCTGCCGCTGGGCCGGCGGTCGCCTCTGTGGTGTTTTCCATCTTGGTTGTCCAGTGTGTCCTCCTTGATGTCTTTTCACCTTGCAGGACCGGTCTCCGGCGTGCCGTCGGCCTGTCGGCGCCACCTATGTGGCGCCAATAGACATGCACCCCTTCTACGGCTGCCCGCACCACGCCGGCAGTCCATCTGATGCAGCCAGATAGTCTGCCACCTCCATCTAGGTATCATTATACCATCTGATATAGTGGCTAAGCTATATGGTGTCTCAGTGCAACATTTCCAGCATAGTCTGTGCATCTCAGTGCAGTCTCTTGCCGGAGCCTACATATTATTAAGGGGTTTATCCTATTTTCCCCTCTCCCCCACCAGACTGAGCGATCTCAGATCCTTTATACTCTGCGGACAATTCCTTTAAGGAAGCCTAGCTTGGCTCATCCATACGGATTCTCCCTCCTTTAGAACCCTCAGGTCCTAAGGAATTGTCTACAGAAAAGGTTACGGTAACCGGCTGGAAGGGATTCACAAGTATGTGTCTAACTACTTTCTTTCCTGCTCATCTATCCTGAGCATATAAATTATATGCTAATATTATAGGTTAAGTTATTCTAAGCCTAGAGTAAGTTAGTCATACTATGCCTTCCATGTACTCATGATCTCCTTCTTTTCAGGAGGAGTATATGAAGTGTGAGAGTTCCTTCTGTGGAGTTAAACGCCCGGACTTCTACGGGCACAAGGCGTGCCAGACCCACGCCCCTTGCGCTGCCAAGAAAGGAGACCTGAAATACTGGGATCCGCAGAACTGTACGATCTGCAAAGGTCTCCTGGAAAAGGCGTTCAAGACTCCTCTTACCACCGAGGAACGGGACAATGCTAGAGAGGAACTGCGCAGATGGGTGCGCAGTTTCCTGAAGAACGCTTCCGGACCTTATCTTCCAAATGAAGACATGAGGGCCCTGTTTTTCCCAATAGCTTCTAAGGACGCTGTGATCCCTCAAGATCAAATCCCAACCGTCCAGTTGGTGATTACACCCGACATTGTAATGGAACAGTCCCTGCGCACGTGCCACCTTGACTCCGAAAAGGTGGAACGTATGTCGGAGATCCCCGAAGGAACAGAGAAAACCCTCATGGGCGAGGAACTTGACTATGAGAAGGACCGTGTGGAGTACCTAGACTCGGAGAACGAGGCCGATCCAACCCCCACGGTAACCGCAGTGGTACCCAAAGAACCCGTTCCCTCTATTTCCGCCGCCCCGGATCCACTCCCGGCGGCCACTCAAGAGGTCTTCAAGATGCTAGAAGCCCTCATGGAAAAGAAACTGAGAAAGTCTCAGTAGTTCCGGACTACTCTCAGCGGCTTCAAGCAACCGAAAAGGATTTCGGTTAAGGGCCTCCCTTCATGCCCGGAATCTAATCCTTGGAGATACGCTGAGCACATGCCAATTACGACAGGCAAAATTTTCATTAGTGAAAAGATCGGTTCTGTTCTCCTGGAAGAAGTGGAGTTCTTCCCGAACTTCGAAGCTTATCCGGACTGTTGCGTCAGACTCTGGTCCAAACCAGCCTCAAAAGAAGAGACCAAACCTAAAGAAGTGATAGTGTTCAATCTCGCAAAGGCCCAAGCTATGCTGGCTCATGCAGCGAAGAGTCGGGGTTTCACCAACTCCAAGATGCCAGCACTGAGCAAAAAGCATCCAACCTTTGTTGCTCCAGCTACTGCTACCTTCCCCTTCGTTGAAAAGGCCTTCCAAGCGGTCAGGAAGGCTGTGGAGGAAGGGAAGCCTTGCCCTGCACTGGAGGAGTGCAGACTCTTCTCCCTCACTCTTCCCCCCGATGACAGGTACTGGAAAGACATCCAGCTTACCTTTATGGTTGGGAAACTCGAACCTGATGTAGCCGGTCGTCATTTCAACGAGGACCTCCCACGGCTGAACGACCATCTCCTTCGTCGGGAACAAGATACTAAGGAGAGACTCGCGGCTTCACTGTCACATCAGGTACAGCTAAAAGTTATGGCCGGGGACACCAGGGTCCCAGACTTTTACATGGTCCTTGCAAAGTCACAACTTGCTACTGTGACCAAGGAGCTCTACAGCTTTGCTAGGGCTCGCAGAGCCTGTAGAGAATTCGTGTTCGCCAATGCAACGGTGAAACCCGAACCCCGGTGACTTATTTCCTCCAACATCTGGGGCAAACATCTCTTCCCTTCTACCTTGGTGAAAGAGATAGTGGACAATAAAGAAGTGGCAAAAATTGGTTTATTCTACTTCAGTATACATGAATCGCCAGTTCCATTAAGACTTTCTGCAATAGATGATCTTTGATGTAAATTGGGTAAAATTTATTTGAAAATATTCATAAAATCGTAATTGAGTTTTAAGTTTATATACCAGTATTGTTATATGGATAATTCTGGTGAAGCTCTTGATTCTATTGAGCTTGAATCAACCTATAGGAAGCTTGAAGGAATCTTAACTTTATAAATTTTACTTACAGCAGTATACTACAATGACATTAATTTGCGGGAAATAAGTGACCGGGAAATGGGTAATACTACCATGGAGGTGGATAAATTATTGGCTCTTATGGGGCAGGGTAGAAGGTGGTCTATACTGTTAAAGCCTAAGTCTTGATGTGAAGGCCAGTGAGAAGAATACTGGTAGGTTTTAAGCACTTCTCAGTATAACTTGTACAATTTTAATGGACCGCTACTCAACTGTAATACAGTATGTTGATTTTACATTAATTTCAATGTAATAAAATTTTGTAATGTGGTAGGGCACTAAAGAGGTTGTGGAAGAAGTTGGCGGCATCTAACAAACTAATACTGGTCCCGAAGCCTTAACTAAGCTGGCGAGTCCCATGAATTCACAATTCGGGGGGAGCTGGGAACAGTTTCAGGTGGATTGCCTTTTCAGATAGCAGCCAGGTAATATTGTTTTGTTTTCCAAAGTACTGATTAACAAATGGAAAATTTACTTTTATCATTGTTTGCACTCCTAAAAAAATTCAATCTAAAAGCATTTAATCATTAGAAATACAAGGCTTAGCTTTTGCAGTTTAATGACAGACCTTTATGGTAAGATCTGGTGGAATTTATTTGAAACTGTTTAGTTGCGTGTATTGATAGCCTAGTTCCATCTTGGTCAATGAAGCTGGTTAAATTACAGAAATTGTCCTTTTTTTAAAGAACTTTATGACATTGATCTACTGTGGGGAAAACCCTGTTAATTGAATCACTTTGTCTTTTAGGAAAATTTGTTTATTTTACAGGACCTACTTATGTGAAAACCATGACTGATGGAACATGACATGGAAAGTACTTTCAAGTGAGTTGTTCAGACTTGTTCCTAATCCTAGTTTTGGTAAGGCTTTTGAAAGTTTAATCTTTAACATCTCATTAAAGTTGTTAAAATATTGTTCATAGTATGCAGAGTATCCAGATTTCTTGAGAGTAGATCTATTTAAAGTTTTTATTTGCAGATAATCTTAAAACAAACTTATCCTTTTGTAATATGCTGATTTTGATATATTAATAAACACAACATTTATAGAGAAGCAGGGAAGATCTTACTTATCAGATTAGAAGATTTTGTTCCTATGCATGATACAAATGCTTTTCATTTGATTAGAGATATCTCTAAAGTATGAGCTGAAAGCTTTCTTTAAAAATTTATCACCGGCAGTTATCCAAATGGCAAAGATGTGTGGTAAGAACCCCTCTTCCAGTTTGAGGCTATTCACTTTTACTTCTCTGCTGTCTGGTAAACTATTAATTCTACCTCTTTTGCAGAGTGGAAGTGGAATGGAAGCAGTGAGTTTGTGGTTGGTGGGGTGAGGGTAGATACTACAGTAGCCTATGGCGAAGCCTGTTTTTTTTCATGCATTCTGCTGCTTTTGGGTTCGTTGGCGTGGCCATCCTCATGCTCTGTCTATAGTGACCTTGACTACAGTGGCAGGTGGGCCCCCTGAAAGGTAAGAAGCATGCAAGGCATTCTGGGCTAAAGACTGTGAAGGGAAGACATGGAAGCCCACCCATTAAAAACTGTGCACCCAACGCCATCTATTCCCAATGCACTCAACTTGCTAACTTTAATAACTAGAGGGGACTGTATTTTATAGGGTTCAAATGTTAAAGTAACCATAAAATTACAATTGCTCTTGTTATTTTTTTTTTCAATTTTCCATATTTGTTCCTGTAGAAATACAAACCTTTCATGTAGAGCTAACCGGAAAGGTTGAATACACAGTGTTAGTGGGAATTTGATGGAAGCAAGAACGTCATATTGGCTGGGGGGAGGGGGATGCTGCAACAGCTATATGGTGAAGCTGGCTGTTGCTCTACACTCCTTAGACTGCTTTTAGCGGCCTACTTTCACAGGCACCCCATTGCTCTATGTCTGTAGTGACCACTGGTGCTGTTGGCATGCATATGCCATTGGCATTGTAGGAGAGGCATAAAAGGGTACCTATGTCTTCATATCAGAGGCATAGCTTGGCTCAAAAACTTGCTGTGCTATGTTGGATTTGTAAAGATGACAGGATCCACATTAATTTTTGTGATAACAGTGAACTGAGACAACCATAATGGTAATTGGTTATAATCAGTTAAGTCGGCAGCACATAATCACAGCCTATTGTATACCTACGATCTGTTGTTTTTAAAAGGAATTTTACCAAAAAGCATTTTGTCATTGCAACTGTTTCATGTACCAGGTGAACATTATTTAAAAATTATAAATACCTGAAGATAAAATAACATTTGTAGTGGCAAACTTTGAACTAGGTGAACCCAGGGTAATGCAGGCATTCTGTATGCTACCTACTATTGATAATATAAACATTCCTTGTAAGGTAAAGGTTAAATGATTTATATGTAATATCTGATTAAGACTTTAATGTTGAGGGCGGCCATTCATACTATGGGGTTCATTCTTTAGTTGAATAACTGCTTCTCTGATCAAGAATGTCTTGAGCCTAATGAATTATCCTTTTATTCTCATACTGTAGCTGCAGTTTTACTGAACGGCTGCATTGAACAATTTTATATGCCCTCCCATACGTGTCATATGCTAGTTCCTTTTTCAATGTTTCAACTAAATTATATAGGTATTCAAGTTAATTGTTGGACCATGTACATAGTGCCAAGAATTGACTAAAATTGTCTATAGTAAACATTAATCACCAGTTCCATCAAGAGTTAATGCTATAGGTGACCTTTTATGTAAATTCATTAAAATTCATTTAAAAAAATTCATAATCTTAATTGAGGTTAAGAAGTTTATTTACCAGTGTTAAAATGATAATTCTGGTGTAGCTTTTAATTCTATTATCTTGAATTGGCCTATATGAAGCTGAGAAGAATCTTTGAACTTGAATTTTACTTTCAGCAGTATATTACAATGGCATTACTTGCAGGAATTAGACTTGGAAATAGGTAATACTATTATGGAGGAGGTTAACTTATTGGCTCTTTTTGGGCGGGGTCTTTATAAGACTTAGTCTTGATGCATTTTTTGTTTTGGACCACTAAACTGCAGTATGTTGTTTTTACGTGAATTTCTGTGATAAAAATTTTGAAATAGGGTACGGCACGTCAGAGGTTGTGGAAAATGTTGGTGGCATGTAGCAAGCTAATGATGGTCCTGCGGCGCTAACTAGGCTGACACAAGTCCCACGAATTGTGAATTTGTGGGAAGCCGAGAAATGTTTCGGGTGGATTGCTTTTTCAGATAGCAGCCTGGCAATACTGTTGATTTATTCCCAATTTACTTTTATCATTGCTGACTCTTGCTCGGAAATTTTTTTTTCTAAAAGCATTTAATCATTTGAAATACAGGGGTTAGCCTTGGCAGTTTAATGATAGACCTTTATAGTGAGAGATTGTGTGATTTGTTTGAAACCTGTATGTTAGTTGCATATATTGATAGCCTAGTTTCTCTATTCTTATTCATTCTTGGTCAGTGAATCTGCAGAGGTGCTCTCTCTCACATACGAAGAGGAGTCTGTTTTTAAAGTTCTATCGAAGTCTTTACTTCAATCACTTTTGTCAGATGCCTACGACTTTCTAGTAGCTAGACGCCGTTGCCGTAGGCATGTACTAGCTGAAGCTGCCATTCGGCATGAGCCGAATAAACTTAATAAGGCCCCCTTTCTGCGGTCCGGACTTGTTCCCGGAAGACCTAGTGAATAATGTCCTTGCGGAAGCGGCTAGGGTTAATCAGAGCCTCAAGGTTCGCTGGGGCCTTGTGCCCAAACGAAAGTTTGAACAGGCAAGCGTTCAATCTCGAGGCAGGAAGAGGCTACGCCCGTACCACTCTTCCCAATACCGCCAACCTCTTCCAGTCGTACAGCCTATCCCGGTGGCAAAAGGAAATCAACCTTCCACTTCCAAAGTCCACCCCCAACAACAATGCGTTGGTTCCCCAGAGCCAGGTGCCTTCCACCTCCTTTGCCACCTCCCCCGCCTTTAACCCCAACTACGAACCCTGGGGTACCTCTCAGGGTTACCAACGTGGTAGAGGTTCCGGAACAAGGGGATCATTTCACAACAGAGGTGGCGGAAAATCCTTCTACCGTGGCAGAGGATCACGAGGACGACGTGGAGGCAAATCCACATCAAGCTATTGAAAGCTCTCGGGTAGGGGAAGGCTTTATGCTTTCCGGCACCGTTGGAAGTAAAGCAATTGGGCCTTCAGCATAATTTCCAGAGGTCTGGGGTGGAGTTGGATAGAAGGGCCCCCTCCACCGACCAGTTTCCATCAACTTCCAACGGAGGAGCTGACTTTATTTGTTTAAGATCTTCTGCAAAAGAACGCAATCAAAGAAGCAAAACATTTGAGATTTCAAGGTTGCTTGTTCAGCGTGCCAAAGAAAGGCTCAGACAATCGAAGAGTCATTCTAGATCTGTCTCGTCTGAACTTGTTCATTCAATGCGACAAGTTCCGCATGCTAACCGTTTCTCAAGTGCGGACCTTACTTCCCCGTGTGGCCGTCACCACCTCCATAGATCTTAGATGCCTACCATCACGTTCCGATAGCAAGGCACTTCGTCCATTCCTAGGATTCAAACTACGCAACCAGGCCTAAACGTTCAAAGTAATGCCATTCGGGCTCAATATTGCTCCCAGAATTTTCACAAAGTTGGCAGAAACAGTAATCCAGGCGTTACGAACCCAAGGAATTCAAGTAGCTGCATACCTAGACGACTGGCTCATTTGGTCAGACAACGTTGAGGACTGTCTCAAGGCAACGGACAAAGTAATTAAAGTCCTACAACACTTAGGGTTCCAAATCAACTTCGGGAAGTCTCGGCTGGTCCCAGAGTCCAAATTTCAGTGGCTAGGACTACAGTGGGATCTACGCTCCCATACCTTATGTCTCCCCAAAGCCAAGAGAACGGAAATAGCAAAGAGCACCAAACTTTTTCTCAAGGACAAGCTGACGTCCAGAAGGAGCCAGGAGAGGATCCTGGGCTTCTTACAGTTCGCCTCGGTGACAGATGTCCTACTGAAGGCCAGACTGAAGGGGACAAACAGTTTGGCGCTCCAGAGCGAACGAAAGGTATCGGGACAAGAAAGCTCGTCTTCCTCCAGTTCTGAGGAGGAGACTCCAGCCATGGACAAAAGCCAAAAACCTGGCAGAGTCAGTCCCCTTACAATACCCACCTCCAAAACTTTATCCACACAGACGCCTCCTTGACAGGCTGGGGAGGATACTCCAGCACAGGAAGGTTCAGGGACTATGGTCGACGATGCTTCAACAATTTCACATCAATGTCTTAGAAGCCATGGTGGTCTTACTAACTCTGAAACGACTATCCCCAGCCAAGAAACAACACACAAGACTGGTTCTCGACAGCGAAGTCATAGTCCGCTGCATAAACAGAGGAGGTTCCAAGTCAGGCAACATCAACCATGTTTTGTTAACGATCTTTTCGTTAGCGGCGTCAAATCAGTGGCACTTGTCAGCCGTCCATCTGGCAGGAGAACGAAATGTAGTGGCGGATGCAATCTCGAGGACAACCCCGTTGGAGTCGGAATGGTCTCTAGATCTGAAGTCATTCCGTTGGATCCTGCCCCAGGTCTCAGGTCTCCAAGTAGACCTCTTTGCAACAGAGTCCAATCACAAACTAGCATGTTATGTAGCCCCAAACTTGGACCCTCGGGCTTATGCCGTCGATGCAATGTCCCTAGACTGGAACACTTGGAGAAGATTTACTTGTTCCCACCGGTAAATCTGCTGATGAAGGTGTTGGACAAACTCCGGACTTTCAGAGGACAAGTGGCTCTCGTGGCTCCCAATTGGCCCAAGAGCAATTGGTTTCCTCTGATGCTGGAATTGGGTCTCCATCCCCATCAGATACCCAACCCAATTCTTACGCATATAGTACAAACTTGCACTGTGTTCGCTTCCTCAAACATTCAGTGCCCTAGCTTTATGGTCTTCATGAAATTTGCAGCCCAAAAAGGTGCAGACATCGATCCGCAAAATACTTTATTTTTGGAGTCTGACAAAAGGCATTCCACCCTTCGCCAATACGATTCAGCGGTTAGGAAGCTTGCAAAATTTTTGAAAGACGCAAAGGTCAAATTAAAGACTACGAATCTGACTGTAACCTTCTTCAGATCCCTTTTTGAGTCAGGTCTGGCAGCCAACACTATTACCACGCTTAAATCTGCTTTAAAGAAGATTTTCCATATCGGGTTTAACATAGACCTAACAGATCCACTATTCTCATCAATCCCAAAAGCCTGCGCTAGATTGAAACACACTATTCGCCCTAGCTCGGTTTCCTGGTTTTTGAATGATGTCCTCAAGTTGGCATCAGAGACCCTCAATGACTAGTGTGATTATATACCCTTGCTAAGGAAGACCTTATTCCTTATGAGCCTAGCTTCTGGCGCCAGAATATCAGAACTTGCAGCCTTGACTAGGGACCAGGGCCATATTGAATTTCTCTCGTCAGGGGAAGATCTCCTCTCTCCTGGCAGTTTTCTTAGCCAAAAATGAGAATCCCCAGGATAGGAGGTGGTCCTGGAAGATTGTTCCACTTCCTCCGGACCCATCACTGTCCTGTAACCACCCTGAAATCCTACTTAAATAGAACCTTCTATAAGTCCGTAGGGCCCTTATTCATTAGAGAACATGGTACCATTACCCTCAAAGGGATCAGGCAACAAATTTTATTTTTCATTAAACAGGCTAATCCTGATTCATTCCCTCATGTCCATGATATACGAGCTGTAGCTACCTCAGTTAACTACTTTCTTTACATGAATTTCACTGAACTTACTAAATATACAGGCTGGAAGTCCCCAACAGTATTCAAGCGACACTTTTTAAAACCTCTGGAAGCCCTTAAATTCGCTACAGTAGCAGCGGGGAATGTGGTTCCACCTGAACATGCTGAGTCTTAACTAACATGACTTGCTATCATCTTCCTCTTATATGCCTTACTTACAGTTCCTACCTTGGTTTTTGGTTTTGTTTTACCTGAGCTATACCAGTACAGTGTAACATTTTATTATATCAATTGCGCTTATTCCACAAATTGTTTGTTGTTTTCACTCGTGTTACCTTTTCCATCATGTTGTAATTTAGATTTTATCCTGTGACTGCTAATACCTAGCTGTCCCTGCCATCTATCCTTAAGAGTGATTTCATGTTATCTTTATTACTTTTCAATATTAGAGAGGATATACCTCTATTCTTATATACGTTTGAGTAAACCATTTGATGTTACCATGTCTTTCATTGTTTTCCCCTCAGGATACTATTTTCAAGTTTGGGACCATTTCTCTTGTACTATTTAACGGGGCGGCACAGGTTGAGCCCAGAAAATGGATTTTGACGAAGGAAAAATCTATTTCTGGGCGAGAGACCTGTGCCGCCCAGTGAACCCACCCTCGAAATCCCTCCCTGCTTGGGCCCCAAACTTGGGGTGCTATAGGGAGCGAGTTCACTAGCGTGGGTTGGGTTGGTAGTAGTAGCTTACGCAGCATAGATGTTGAACGGCACCTAGCTGTTTCAGGGATCTTGAAGAGGAAATCTCTAATTGGTGCGAGGCCTCTGGTTATGATTTATCTCGCCCCAGTAATATACCGACACCTTATATAGGTGAGCGAGCTGGGTTCAACCTGGCATTCCTATGCAATTTTTCTCTGGTAATATATAGCAGTTATATACCTTAGAAATGGTGCTTAAGGAGCATTTCACTGGGCGGCACAGGTCTCTCGCCCAGAAATAGATTTTTCCTTCGTCAAAATCCCTTTTTAAAGCAAAGACCCCACGACTTTTATCTTCTCAGTGGAGGAAATCCCTGCTAACTGAATCAGTCTTTTAGGAAAATTGTCAAACACTATTTATTTAACAGGACCTACACTTTTGAAAACCATGGCTAATGAAACTTAACTGGGCAAGTGCTTTCAAAGAGTTAGTTGTTTGGACATGTTCCTGATCAAAGTTTTGGTAAGGCTTTTGAAAATTTTAAGCTTTAAAATTCCATTACTGCACATTGTATGTGGAGAATCTAGATTTCATAGTGTAATTCTATTTAATGTTTGTCTTGTAAATAATCTTAAAACAAAAACTTTAAGCTAAGTATCCTTTTGAAATTTGCTGATTTTAGGATATTTCTTAATACCCTGGGTAGGTGTGGTGGGTCGTATACGACCCGAGGTTTTTGAAATTTGCTGATTTTAGGATATTTCTTAATACCCTGGGTAGGTGTGGTGGGTCGTATACGACCCGAGGTTAAAAAAATTTTTTTTACCATAATTTTTCACCAGTATTGGTTGTGAGACCTCAGTTTAGTGTACACGGCAGCTGGGTGAGGATGCATTTCATCTCAACACTTTTCCTTGTACTATTTCCGAGATACTCTTGTTGAGCCTAGACTCATCAATACCTAATTAAGGTAATTTGTGTAATATCAAATTTTTATATAGTTATCGAATGTGCAGTAGTGTTTAGGCGTGTATAAAAAGGGATTTTGACGAAGGAAAAATCTATTTCTGGGGAGAGACCTGTGGCGCCCGGTGAAAAGTCCTTCTTGTATATCTTTTCTGATAAAACCTTCCAATTATACCAGAGAAAGATAAAAGCATGGAATGCTGAGGTTACAACCCTCGCGCGAGCACCTTTTGGGTGTCGTGTATAAAGCAAAGGCGCGTGAAATCCACTATTCACAGGTTGTCTTCCATTTAGTTAATTCCTTCGTCAAAGGGATGGGCCGATACAAAGGCCCTAGACACACCCCCATCGCCGCACCACCCACGCCACGACGCGAGCGCCATCTGAACAACATCCTTCTGTATTGGCCATGATGGCTTGGAAAGGAAAGGGTGGGATCATGTAAAATAAGGGGAAGGGTTTCACCGGGCGCCACAGGTGTCTCCCCAGAAAGATTTTTCCTTCGTCAAAATCCCTTTTCTGGGTCGACCTGTGGCGCCCGGTGAAAATGTACCAGAGAATGCCTTCCAAGCCCAACAATAACTACTAATTTAATAAGGGGAGAGAAACAACACCATGTAAAGAAAATCATATATAATTAAGGTAAGTAGGCATAAAACATAAACTAGCCACAGGGCATAGTGAGAGTAAGGATAAACAAACATGATAACAGGGAAACCTCTGAATATCAGAGGAAAACATGCAACAAAACTGACATGGCTAAGAATATCCCAACCTTATAACAACGGAAAACAATAATAGTTACAATCATATTAACCTATTATGTAATACACTAAGGGCTAACGAACCACCAAGGAAGCGGCGTCGTGGTGCGAGTGGCGGGTAGGAGGGAGAAGAGAAGAGATGGATGAAAGGAAGAACAAAAGATCAATGGGGAGAGATAAGGCTCCCAGCTGCAACCGTTGGGTATTTAAGAGCCTGTAAGTTCTTTAGATAGTGGCGTTTGAAGACCATAGGAGATTTCCAACCCGTGTACTTCTTAAGGTAATCAAAGTCCATATTCTGGAAATAGTTGATGAAGGTAGCTATCGATCGGATATCATGAGCATGGGGAAATGATCCCGGATTGGCTTGTTTAATGAAGTATAGGATCTGTTGCCTAATGCCACGTATGGAAATGGTACCTCCTTGTTCTCTGATAAACAAGGGGCAAGACGATCGGGTAGCAGTCCTGGCTAAAAAGGCCCTGAGAGTGGTGACCGGACATAGAGAAGTATCTTGGAGAAGAGGAATAATCTTCCAAGGGGACCACCTATTTTGGGGGTCCTCGTTCTTAGCTAGGAACGCCCTGTCTGGTGAAAGAAGTACCTCACCTGAAGGGAGGAAATCCATGTTCTCTGAGTTTCGTGAGAGAGCTGCTAGTTCTGAGATTCTGGAACCCGAGGCCAAAGCTGTTAGAAATAGTCTTCCTAAGAAGAGTGATATAAGAGCAGGATTCGTTGTCCGTGTCGGAGGCCAGTTTGAGGACATCATTTAGAGACCAAGAGACCTTTTGAGGACGAACCGAAGGTCGAAGCCTAGCACATGCTTTTGGAATAGATGAGAAATAAGACTCCGCCAGGTTAATGTTAAACCCAACCAGGAAGACTTTCCTCAGAGCTGACTTAATGGTGGTTATAGTGCTAGCTGCTAGGCCTTTGTCAAATATGGATCTAAAGAAGGAGATGGCTAAATTAGGAATCATAACCGAATGGTCTGAAGTCCTTAAGAAATCCGCTAGTTTCTTAACCGCCGAATCATATTGGCGAATCGTTGAGTCCCTTTTGTCTGATTCTATAAAGAGGACATTATCTGGGTCGATGTTTGCGTCCCTACGTGCCGCAAACTTCATGAAATCCACAAAGTTAGGGTTTTGGCTATCCTTGAGGAATCTGACACAGTCCGAGTTTGGACCACCTGGGTCAGTTTGGGGAATGGGATCCGGAAGGGACGGAGTTTCAACTCGAGGAGGAGAGGAAACCAACTGCTCTTTGGCCAGTGAGGTGCCACTAAAGCTACTGCCCCGTTGAAGGAGCGGAGTTTGTGCAAGACTTTCAGTAGAAGATTCACTGGAGGGAATAAGATCATCTTCTGCCAATGGTTCCAATCCAGGGTTAATGCGTCCATGGCATAAGCCTGAGGGTCCAGGTTCGGTGTCACATAACATGGGAGTTTGTGATTGAGTCGGGTCGCGAATAGATCTACTTGGAGACCTGGAACCAGCCTGAGTATCCACCGGAAGGAGTGCATGTCCAGGGACCACTCAGATTCCAGTGGGCTCGTCCTGGATAATGCGTCTATCACATTCTGGACTCCTGCTAGGTGAGTTGCTGACAGGAACCAGTCTTTGTCGGCTGCCAAGGTGAAGATAGTGACCAGGATCTGATTCAGGTTGGGTGATTTGGACCCCCCCCCTGTTGAGGCAGTGGACTACGGCCATGCTGTCTGAGACTACTCTGATGTGGGTCGACCTCGGAGGGGAGATTCTCTTCAGGGTCAAGAACACCGCCATGGCTTCGAGAACATTGATATGGAACTGTCTCATGGCGGGTGACCAAGAGCCCTGAAACATCTGATGTTGGGAGTAACCCCCCCAACCACTCAGACGCGTCGGTATGAATTGTCACTTGTGGAGAGGGGAACTGTAGAGGAACCGACTTGGAGAGGTTCCTCCGATCGGACCATGGTTGTAGTCTCATTTTCAAGACAGAGGGGATCTTCGAGGTCTTGTCTCTTAAAGGTATTGTCGCCCTCTTTCTCCAAACTCGATTGATGTCTTTGAGTTTGGTTTTTAATAGGAGATTGGTCAGTGAGGCAAACTGGAGTAGGCCGAGGATTCGTTCTAAAGCTCTTCTGGACACCTGTTTGTATTTGAGAAAGTTCCTGACCTTGGAAGCTATCTCCCTCACCTTCTTGGGAGGAAGGGAGAGCTTGTGCTTTGAGAGGTCCCAACGGATGCCTAACCATTCGAAGAGGCTTGATGGTTGTAGGCGGGACTTCCGGAGGTTGACTTGGAAGCCCAGTTTGGCGAGAAAATGGAGTACCTTCGACGTAGCTCTGTTGCATTCCTGGTGCGACTGGGCCCAAATGAGCCAATCGTCCAGATAGGCGACGATTTGTATCCCTTGGTGTCTGAGTTGCTCGAGCACCGTCTCCCCCAGTTTCGTGAATACCCTGGGGGCAATGCTGAGACCGAAGGGCATGACTTTGAATGCGAAGGCTCTCTTGCCGAGACGGAAGCCTAGGTAAGGAGAGAAGTTTCGAGCTACTGGGACATGATAATAGGCGTCGGTAAGATCGATAGACGTGGTGACGGCCCCACGGGGAAGTAAGGTCCGTACCTGAGAGATAGTCAGCATACGGAACTTGTCGCAAAGGATGTAAGAGTTGAGCTTCGACAAGTCCAGAACTACCCTCAACGCCGACGAGTCTTTCTTCGGGACTGTAAACAGGCGGCCTTGGAATTTCAGGGATCGAACCCGCTTGATTGCTCTCTTCTTGAGTAACTCCGCCGTGTACTCTTCCAGGATGGGAGTGGGTCTCTGGAAGAAGGTCACCGGTGGAGGAGGGGATCCCTGTGACCATTTCCAACCCAAGCCCCTTGATATTATGCTGTGAGCCCATGGACTGAAGGTCCAATGATCCCGGAAGTGATAAAGTCTCCCTCCTACCGGCATCACATTATTGGGAGGGAGTGAACTTAGGGCCCCTCCCTCCACGGGAACCCCTTGCTCTAGGCCCGCCGCGTTGGCGGAACTGTCCTCTACCTCTGAAACTCCCTCTTTGGTATCCACGAAAGGAACCGGAGGATTCGTAGGCAGGGTTGTATGCAGGTGAGGGCATCCAAGAGGGGTTGGGCTGTGTACCAGGGGGAGCAGCGAGGTAGACTACCTGCTGAGGAGGCGCCTGTTGTCGAGAAGTCGAGGCCGCAGAAGGCTGTGGGGACGAGGTACCCCGGGCCGCCTTGTAAGGACTAAACCTCTGCTTCTTCTTGAAGAACGTGTGTCTCTGGGGTTCGAACCTCTTTTTGGCTGAGAGACCCCACCTTACCTGCAAATTCTGGTTTGCCCTCGCTGCGTCCTGAAGAACCTTATCCACCTCGGTCTGAGGGAAGAGGGTCTTACCCCAGCAGGAGGACGCTATCAGTCTGTTCGGCTCATGCCTGATGGTGGCCTCCGACAGAACTAACTTCCTGCAACTAACCCGAGCTGACCAGAAGTCATGGAGATCTATTTGGTAGGATAGCAGCTGGTTCTTTGTGGCGACTCTGAACAGCGTTTCCTCTGGGTAAAGAGATGCTAGGGACTCCATGGAGGTGATGGATTGGAGGGACCTAGCAAGTCTAGTACGGGTCTCGAACTCAGTTTTGAGAAGAGACTCTATTAATCTGGGAAGCTTCTCAGAGAAAAGAGTAGAGGCACAGTCCGGGTCTAGTTTCCCCACCGATAAGGTAGAAGCCGCAGCATCCCAGGCTGCCGAGGAACCCGAAATAAGCAAAGAGGTGGGGTCCGTCTCCTTGAGAGCCGGCATGGAAGAGCCTTCCTTGATGGCCTGTATAGTCAGCCCTGTGACTTTGTCTATGAGCGGCAAAGAGATGGAGGCCGCTGTCGTAAAAATAGTGTAGGAACCTTTGTGTGGGGTGAGCTTGGAGTTAATACACCCCCACTCTGATAGTGTTCTGGCCCAGATAGCCTGGGCCTGCTCTTTTGGAAATATGACCGTTTCCTTCGGTTCCTTGTCCATACGGACCAATGTATGTTCCTTTAACCGTACAAAACCATTGAACGGGAATGCTAGGCCCGGGGGATAGAACTCCAGGTCCTCTAGAGGGCGGGTGCCCATGCCCTCCAGAGTTAGGGAACCATCTACGAATGGAGCATGCAAAGCAAACCGCCAAGGATTGTTTTTATCGAAGGGCGGCAGCTTCGATGCGTCTGGGGCAGAAGGGGGAGGAAACTGAGTTCCGGCGCAGATCAGAGTAGCCATCATATCCTTAATCTCTGTTATTGCACCAGTGATGTTGAACTTGATCCCTGACCAATCCTTTGATCAGTTGGATGGGGAGGAGATCAGCCCAGGGTACCTGAAAGTCACCCGTTGGTTTTTTCTTGGATTTGGTAGACTTAGACTTCTTAGGAGTAGTGGTTTTACGAGGAGCAATATGAATATCAGGAGCTGTCGAGGGTCCGGGGACCGGTGACGTTGATACTGGCAAAGCTGAAGTCTTATAAGTTCGAAGTGGCTTCACCTTGGGTCGTACGGAGGCAGAGGGATCCCGAGGAGAAGCCTTAGAGTTATCAAAACCTAGAAAGGAAGAGGTAGGAGAGGGAGTAGGAGAGAAAAGGGTTTCCACCAACTCGGCACCACTTACCTGCTCGTCCCTGGGTTCTACGTCTATATCCAGACCCGCCATGTCCATCGGTACGAGGGGTTCGTCCTCCACGGAAATGGTATCCCTGACTTCTTCAATTAAAGGGGCAGCAAGGTCAGGGGAGACTGCAGCAGTAGTCGAGCCTGGGAAGAGACGGGAGGCCATGTCCCCATCGAGGAGATAGGGTGTGCCAGACGGGGCATTCCTGCCAAACCCCGACACCCACGGACGAAGAGTAGCCCTTGCTGAACGAAGAGACATCATCGGCCTGTAAGATTTGCAGTGATTAGTGATGGAGGAGGGGGTTTGGCCTCCCAAATATACTGTGTATATCATATTCATGTCTATATTAGTGTCTGCCAACGAGAAATAAGGAACAAAGGGAAAACCCACTTACATCATCATTCAGCAGAACTGACGACAGCTCGTAACAGAGCGAGCACAAATCCGGGAACCAAACTGGGTATTGGGCCTGTCCCGGTTCCTGGATAAAGGGAATGGAGCAGTGAGCATGAGACCGGCAGAGGTCATGCCCAACGGGGTCGCTGAACTAGGCAGAGCATCCTTCAGCAGTACAACGGGCCTTCTGTAAAAGAAAGGAGACATGAGTCTGGTGTTGCATGAAACTCTGATAAGGGATAAAAAACCTATTATTTTAGAGTTCCGGCACTCACTGAATTCCCTAAGCACCCATATTGCATTGACCAAACAACTGAATATTAACTTTAAGTTGATACCGCCCCATACCATTGTTGGCACTTTAATATTCAATTGTCTGTATATTTGTAATGCACCCAATGTCTGTTAATGACATAAGGATAATTAACTTAAAGCAATCCGCCGACCTCCAAGGGTCGGGGAAGCAGTGACATGCCCTTAAAATAAATATAAACACCAGCCTTAGCTAAAGGCAAGGCAAATATAAGTGTGAAGTGTATGGGCGACCTCCGGTGAGGCCGGAGCGTAATGAAATGTCCTGAATAAAGGAGCCTTAGCTAATTAGCTAAGGCAACTATAAGAGTGAAGTGTTTGGGCGACCTCCGGTGACGCCGGAGGATAATGAGATGCCCTGAATAATTCAATTGTGGCTAATAATTCAATTGCGAAAGATAAAAAGCTAAGCCGCAGCTAAAGTCTAAAGCTTAGATTATAGTAAAGCGTATTTACGATCTCCGGTGAGGCCGGAGGGAGAAGAAAGGTCCTGAATAATTATTGTGAATAACAAACACAGTTGTAATAACAAAGGCTATTGTGGATATGGCCGTAGCCTGAGACCGAAGTAAGGGCCACCGGAGGGTCGTATCTAAACAATATGAAGCCCGTCCCATGTAGTAAACAATATAAATATAACAATAGAACGAAAGTTATTGAGAATCCCTCATGGCGGAGTATAACTCAAGGCGGAGTGGAAAACGTTCATAACTACTCCCAAGCCGTAACGGGGAGAGGACGAAACACGGACCAAAATAACGCTAACAATTGAATAGTCACGAAAAATAAATAACTCTTAAGTTATCATCCACCCAGAGGGGGAGAGGTGAGGGAGGGAGAACCCGCTGAACGCACAAAACGGAAAACGGGAAATCCGCTCCCCCAACGGAGCTAAGAAAGAAAACGAGAGAAAGGGGTAACTCGTGACTGCGAACAGAAAATGGGGACCCCAAGCTCTCGCTCTCTTAAACACAAAAACAGGACTAAAAAACACACAACACTATTATAAACGTATAAAATAAACCTGTACATCCATAAAACACTACGATCGAAGAATAGCAACTGCTATAACTTAAAATAAATAGCACAGTCGAGTGACGAACGCCTCGGAGGGGCGGGTACTAAACAAATACAAAGCTAAATCGCTATCTCGTTCGTAGGCTGGACTTACTCGCAAAAAGTACCATGAGCATAAATACACAAAAAAATAAAAATAATAACGGTTCTAAAGGCATAAGGCCAGGGACTTAACCAAGAACCTAAGTGACAGAGTACTAAACGGGCAGACAAAGATGAATTCCCAAACAGGTGAACAAACAATGGCCGCCATGAAAGGCCAGACGGGAATAATAAAACAGACTATACTGGATATAAAACAAAAGCCCGGTACAATAAAATACTGTCAAAACAAACTATGGTACTTAACATTGGAATGTGTGAAGATGGAGCTTTGGACATGACAAAATAAATCCACGATTGATAAAAATGACCGAGAGCACAACAAAACAATTCAACACTTTGTATTCCAAAAAGAAGGATGATGTTCAGATGGCGCTCGCGTCGTGGCGTGGGTGGTGCGGCGATGGGGGTGTGTCTAGGGCCTTTGTATCGGCCCATCCCTTTGACGAAGGAATCAACTAAATGGAAGACAACCTGTGAATAGTGGATTTCACGCGCCTTTGCTTTATACACGACAACCAAAAGGTGCTCGCGCGAGGGTTGTAACCTCAGCATTCCATGCTTTTATCTTTCTCTGGTATAATTGGAAGGTTTTATCAGAAAAGATATACAAGAAGGACTTTTCACCGGGCGCCACAGGTCGACCCAGAAAAAGGATTGTTGTAAATTGTTTGTGAGTGTCTTCTACACCTTCGTTTTTTTATAAAATAGCTTATAATTTCTCCTGTTTTTTAAAGTTTGTACCTTTATGACAACTAATGATCATTTTTTCATTTTTTTAATTGCAAAATAATCTATAAACTTCATTCTAGCTACCATATTTTACTGCAAATCCTCGAACAATTCTATAAGTAAATGACTCGCTGATATTGACATCTTAATCCATTTCGGGTAGCAGATTTGACCTTCAAAGGTGGTGTGGTTGGCAGCCATTTTATGAGCATATCCCATACAAGCTGGCATAGCTCTATCTATTCCTTTTTTTTTTTTTTTTTTTTTTTTTTTTTTTTTTTTTTTATAAAATTTCTGATTTTCATGCATAAATACCATGCTCAGCAATGGATATAAGGATTTAGATTTTTTTTTTGAAAAATTTCATGATACGACTGCCAAAAAAAAAAAATTGCCCCTTTATGAAACATAAAATATTCAAGTGCAGATTCTTTTACACATTTTTGTTGTACGATAATACAATATCTTGTAAAAATTTCAGCCACAAACGGTAGTTTTCCTACCCCAAAATATGTTGAAAAGAAGATAGATTTTTTTAGCCAAAAAAAAAATTTTTTTTTCTTCTCTCATTTCAGAAAACTTTCCCTTTTTGGTCGCACCCTTCCCCTCTTGGATCTTGGCAAATGGTGCTCAATAATCATAGAATAAGTGCTTTGAATAGTTTATTTCCATATTTAGATTTTAGGTGAATTTTTTGGTAAAGTAATTTTTTTGTATACTTGTTATTTGCAGTAAATATTTATTTTAAACTTAGCTTTTATTTCCTTTTGTAAATATTTATTTTAAACTTAGCTTTTATTTCCTTTTGAAGAATAGAATATTCTTTGAAGTGTTTTTTAATCGTAAAAGTTTGTGAATTCCTTTTTAAATAATATTTTATGAATTTTTTTTCGACCTCGGGTTGAGGTCGACCCATCGATACCTAATTAAGGTGGTCAAATAACTATGCCTATCCAGGGTTAACAAACATAACATTTTTAGAGAAGCTACGAAGATATCTATCAGTTCAGAAGATTTTGTTCCTATGCATAATACTAACCGTTTCCTTTGACCAGTGAGATTTTTGCAGCAGAAGCATAATCTCTGAAAATCGATAACTGGCAGTTACTCGAATGGCAAAGGTGTGACAAGAATCCCTCTTCCAGTTTAAGGTTATTCACTTTTACTTCGCCCCTGTCTGGCACTTATGTACACAGCAGCTCCTTGTTAAACTATTAATGCTTTCTCTTTTGCAGGATATGAGTGGAAGTGGAATGAAGCAAGGACTTAAGTGGTTGGCAGGGGAAGGGCAGATCCTATTAACTTTATGGTGAAGCTTGTTTTTTCTCAACACTTTTTGCTGCTTTTTGGTTCATGTCATCTTACCCATCCCATGCTCAATATCTATATTGACCTCCATTGCAGTGGCAAGCATGTGCCCTGAGAGGTAAAAAGCATGCAAGGCATTTGTGGTTAGACAGTGAAGGGAAGACCTAAAAGCCCACCCATTAAAAATGGTTTACACCCAATGCCACCTATTGCCAATGCGCCTTACTTGAGAGCGTGAAGTACAGGATTCTGTATTTCGTAGAGTTCATATGTTAATGTAACCATAAAGCTACAATTGCTTTATTACTTTTTCCTATTTTCCATATTTGTTCCTGTAGAAATACAAACCTCGTTGTGCAGTATAAATAACAGCAAAGCGTGAATACATATCAGTTATAGAAATGGAATGGAATCAAGAATGTCGTGGCTGGCTGGGGTAAGCGTGGATGCTGCAACGGCTTCATGGTGAAGCTGGCTGTAGTTCTGCACTTCCTATACTGCTTTATTGCTTTTGGTGGTGTAT
Organism: Palaemon carinicauda; assembly: GCF_036898095.1. Lineage (NCBI taxonomy): Eukaryota > Metazoa > Arthropoda > Malacostraca > Decapoda > Palaemonidae > Palaemon > Palaemon carinicauda. Next base: position 166,105,265 of record NC_090728.1, on the reverse strand, counting down.
CTTCACAGGTATCCTTATATTCAATGTCTGTAGCGACCACTGGTACAGTGGCAGGCTTTTGGCATAGGCATTGCATGAGAGGCATATAAGGGTACCCTGGTGTGCATACAAGAGGTATGGCTTGGCTTGAAAACTGCCTATGCCATGTTTCGATATGTAAGGACATGGTTTACATTGATTATTGTGATAACAGAAGAGACTTGCTACCAAAATGATAACTGGTTGTTGCCAGGTGTCAGTCTGCAGTGCACGATCACAACGTATCTTACTCCTACAGTCTGTTGTGGTTTTGGTTTTGAATGTAATTTATGTCTAAAATAAATGTTGTAATGAATTTTATCAGTTTTGTAGCAGTGAATTGTGTTAAAAATTTTAAGCATATGTAGTATTAATACCCGAAGAAAATACAAAGTTGGTAGAGGCAAGCATTGAACTAGGTGAATCCAGGGTAATTCAGGCATTCTGTATGGTACCTACTATTCCTTGTAAGGTAAAGGTTAAATGCTTTTTATATGTACTCTCTAATTAAGATTTAAATGACAAGGTCATTCATACCATAGGGTTAATTCTTTAATCCGATAACTGCTTCTCTGATGAAGTGTCTGTGAGCTTAATGGATTATTCTATTCTCAGACTGTAGCTGCAGTTTTACTGAATAGCTACATTGAACAATTCAATTCCCTCCAATCCCTATCATGTGCTAGTTCTTGTTTCAGTATTTAAATTAAATTATATAGTGTTTTTTCTGTTGCTTGTTAGACCATGTATTAGTGTCAAGAAGTGGCAAAAATTGGCTTAGTCTACTTCAGTAAACATGAATCGTCAGTTCCATTAAGACTTTCTGCAATAGATGATCTTTGATGTAAATTGGGTAAAATTTATTTGAAAATATTCATTAAATTTTAATGAGGTTAAGAAGTTTATTTACCAGTATTGTTATATGGATAATTCTGGTGTAGCTCTTGATTCCATTGAGCTTGAATCAACCTAAGAAAGCTTGAAGGAATCTTAACTTGATAAATTTTATTTACAGCTGCATACTACAATGACATTAATTTGCGGGAAATAATTGACTGGGAAATGTGTAATACTACCATGGAATTTCGTAAAAATTATTGGCTCTTAAGGGGCAGGGTAGAAGGTGGTCTAAAGTGTTAAAGCTTTAGTCTCGATGTGCAGGCCAGTGACAAGAATACTGGTAGGTTTTAAGCACTTCTCAGTATAACTAGTACAATTTTATTGGACCGCTACTCAACTTCAATATATTGTTTTTACATTAATTTCAATGTAATAAGATTTTGTAATGTGGTAGGGCGCTTCATAGGTTGTGGAAAATGTTGGCAGCATCTAACAAAATAATACTGGTCCTGCGGCCCTAACTAACCTGACAAGTACCACGAGTTCACAATTCGTGGAAAGAGGCGATTTCCAAAGTACTGATTAACAAATGGAAAATTTACTTTTATCATTGCTCATACTCATAAAAAAATTTAGTTCTAAAAGCATTTAATCATTAGAAGTACAGGGGTTAACTTTCACAGTTTAGTGACAGACCCTTATGGTAAGATCTGGTGGAATTTGTTTCAAACTTGGTTTAGTTGCGTATATTGATAGCCAAGTTCCATATTGGTCAGTGAAGCTGGTTAAATTACAGAAATTATCCTTTTTTGAAAGAACTATGACTTTGATCTACTGTGGGGAAAACCCTGCTAACTGAATCACTTTGCCTTTTAGGAAAATTTGTTTATTTTACAGGACCTACTTATGTGAAAACCATGACTAATGGAACATGACATGGAAAGTACTTTCAAGTGAGTTGTTCAGACTTGTTCCTAATCCTAGGTTTGGTAAGGCTTTTGAAAGTTTAATCTTTAACATCCCATTAAAGTTAAGATATTGTACATAGCATGTAGAGTGTCCAGATTTCTTAAGAGTAAATCTATTTAAAGTTATTATTTGCAGATAATCTTATAACAAACTTATCCTTTTGTAACATACTGATTTTAATATATTAATAAACAACATTTATAGAGAAGCTAGGAAGATCTTGCTTATCAGATCAGTACTTAGCAGATCAGAAGATTTTGTTCCTATGCACGATACAAACTTTTTTTTCATTTGATTAGGGATAATACTAAAGCATGAGCAGAAAGCCGACTTCAAAAATTTATCACTGGAAGTTATCCGAATGGCAAAGGTGTATGGTAAGAACCCCTCTTCCAGTTTGAGGCTATTCACTTTTACTTCACTGCTGTCTGGTGCTTTTGTACACAACAGCTCCTTGGTAAACTATTAATTCTTCCTCTTTTGCAGGGTGGAAGTGGAATGGAAGCAAAGTTTGTGGTTGGTGGGGCGAGGGTAGATATAAAACGGCTTAAGGCGAAGCCTGTCTTTTCTCTTACATTCTGCTGCTTTTGGGTTCATGTTGTCTTGGCCATCCTCGTGTTCTGTCTATAGTGACCTCGACTACAGTGGCAGGTGTGTGCCCTGAAAGGTAAGCGTGCAAGGCATTCTGGGCCAAAGACTGTGAAGGTAAGTTATGAAAGCCCACCCATTAAAAACTGTTTGCACCCAACACCATCTATTCCCAATACACCTAACTTGCTTGCTAACTTAAAGAACTACAGGGGACTGTATTTTGGAGGGTGCAAAGGTTAAAGTAACCATAAAATTACAATTGCTCATTAGTTTTTTCAACTTTCCATATTTGTTCCTGTAGAAATACAAACCTTTCATGTAGAGATAAAAGCAAAGTTTGAATACACAGCAGTGTTAGTGGAAATTTGATGGAAGCAAGAACATCATGGCTGGCTGGGCAGAGGGGAATGCTGCAACAGCTTCATGGTGAAGCTGGCTGTGGCTCTGCACTCCCTAGACTGCTTTTGGCAGCCTACCTTCACAGGCACCCCAGTGTTCGATGTCTGTAGTGACCACTGGTGCAGTGGCATGCATATGCCATTGGCATTGTAGGAGAGGCATAAAAGGGTACCTTTTGTCTTCATATCAGAGGCATAGCTTGGCTCAAAAACTTCTGTGCCATGTTTGATTTTTAGAAATGACAGGATCCACATTAATTTTGGTGCGATAAGTGAACTGACAGACAACCATAATGGTAAATGGTTATCAGTTAAGTCGACAGCACTTAATCACAACTTATTGTATACCTACGATCTGTTTAGTTTGTAAAAGGAATTTTACCAAAAATCATTTTGTCATTGCAACTTCCATGTATCAGGTGAACATTTAAATATTATAAATACCTGAAGATAAAATATTTGTATTGGCAAACTTTGAACTAGGTGAACCCAGGGTAATTCAGGGATTCTGAATGGTACCTACTACTGATAATTTCAACATTCCTTGTAAGGTAAAGGGTAAATATTTTATATGTAATATCTGATTAAGATTTTAATGTTGAGGGCGGTCATTCATACTATGGGGTTCATTCTTTAGTTGAATAACTGCTTCTCTGATTAAGAATGTCTTCAGCCTAATGGATTATCCTTTTATTCTCCTACTGTAGCCTCAGTTTTACTGAATGGCTACATTGAACAATTTTAAATGCCTTCCCATACCTGTCATATGCTAGTTTTTTTCAGTATTTAAACTAAATTATATAGCAATTTAAGTTACTTGTTAGACCATGTACTAGTGCCAAGAATTTACTAAAATTTAATCTCTTGATGGAACTCGTGATTGAAGTTTACTATAGGGTCTGCTATAGGTGACCTTTTATGTAAATTCGGTAACATTTATTTGAAAAAAATTCATGATCTTAATTGAGGTTAAGAAGCTTATTTACCAGTGTTAAAACGATTATTCTGGTGTAGCTTTTATTTCTATTGTGATCTTGAATCGGCCTATATAAAGCCTAGAAGAATCTTTGAACTTGAATTTTACTTTCAGCAGTATATTACAACGACATTACTTTACAGGAAATACTTTGAAATAGGTAGTACTATCATGGAAGAGGTTAACTTATTGGCTCTTTTTGGGCAGTCTCTATATAAGCCTTAGTCTTGATGCATTTTTTTTTTTTTTTTTTTTTTTTTTTCTTTTTATTTGAGACCACTAAACTGCAGTATGATGTTTTTACATAAATTTCTGTGATAAAATTTTCGAGTAGGGTACGGTATGTCTGGGGTTGTGGAAAATGTTGGTGGCATGTAGCAAGCTAATAATGGTCTTGTGGCCCTAACTAGGCAGACACAAGTCCCACGAATTGTGAATTTGTGGGAAGCCGAGAAAAGTTTCGGGTGGATTGCCTTTTCAGATAGCAGCCTGGCAATACTCTTGATTTATTTCTAATTACTTTTATCATTGCTGACTCTCGCTCAGAAAAAATTTAGTTCTAAAAGCATTTAATCATTTGAAATACAGGGGTTACCCTTGGCAGTTTAATGATAGACCTTTATAGTGAGAGATTGTGTGATTTGTTTGAAACCTGTAGGTTAGTTGCATATATTGATAGCCTAGTTTCTCTCCTTGTTTCATTCTTGGTCAGTGAATCTGGGTAAATTACAAATTCTTTTTAAAAGCACAGACCACATGACTTTTATCTCCTCAGTGGAGGAAATCCCTGCTAACTGAATCACTGTCTTTTAGGGAAATTGTCAAACTTTTTATTTTACAGGACCTACACATTTGAAAACCATGGCTAATGAAACTTAACTGGGAAAGTGCTTTCAAAGAGTTAGTTGTTTGGACACGTTCCTGATCAAAGTTTTGGCAACGCTTTTGAAAATTTAAGCTTCAACATTCCATTACTTGCACATTGTATGTGGAGAATCCAGATTTCATTGTGTAATTCTATTTAAGGTTTGTCTTTTAAATAACCTTAAAATAAAACAAACGAAGCAAACTGTCCTTATGAAATTTGCTGATTTTAGGATATTTCTTAATACCCTGTGTAGGTGTAGTGGGTCGTATACGACCCGAGCTTAAAAAAGAAATTTTTTTTGCCATAATTTTTCAGTGTAGGTTGTGAGTTATATCGACCTGCGAGACCTCGGTTCAGTGTGCACAGCAGCCGGGTGAGTATGCAGTTCATCCCAACACTTTTCCTTGTGCTATTTCTGAGATGCCCTCGTTGGACTCGACCCATCAATACCTAATGAAGGTAAGTTGTGTAATATCAAATTTTTCTATAATCGAATTTGCAGTAGTGTTTAGGCGTGTATAAAAAAGGATTGTTGTAAATTGTTTGTGAATGTCTTCTACACCTTAGTTTTTTATAAAATAGCTTGTTTCTCCTGTTTTTTAAAGTTTGTACCTTTATAACTAATGATCATTTTTTCATTTTTTTAATTGCAAAATAATCTATAAACTTCATTCTAGCTACCATATTTTACTGCAAATCCTCGAACAATTCTATAAGTAAATGACTCGCTGATATTGACATCTTAATCCATTTCAGGTAGCAGATTTGACCTTCCAAGGTGGTGTGGTTGGCGGCCATTTTGTGAGCATATCCCACACAAGCGGGCATAGCTCTATATATTCCTTTTTTTTAATAAAATTTTTGATTTTCATGCATAAATACCATGCTCAGCAATGGATATAAGGATTTGTTTTGAAAAATCTCATGATAAAACTGCCAAAAAAAAAAAATTGCCCCTTTATAAAACATTAGATATTATCTAAGTGCAGATTCTTTGACCCATTTTTGTTGTACGATAATACAATATCCTGTAAAAACTTAAAGCCACAAACGGTCATTTACCTACCCCCAAAAATGTTGAAAAGAGGATAGATTTTTTTAGTCAAAAAAATACTTCTTTTTTTTTTCACATTTCAGGAAACTTTCCCTTTTTGGTCCCACCCTTCCCCTCTTGGATCTTGGCAAATGGTGCTCAATAATCATAGAATAAGTGTTTTGAATAGTTTATTTCCATATTTAGATTTTAGGTGAATTCTTTGGTAGTAATTTTTTTTTTTTTTTTTGCTTTATTTGCAGTAAATATTTATTTTAAACTTAGCTTTTATTTCTTTTTTTTTTTAAGAATAGAATATTCTTTGAAGTGTTTTTTATTTGTAAAAGTTTGTGAATTCCTTTTTAAATTTATTTAAAAAATTTTTTTTTTTTACCTTGGGTTGAGGTCGACCCATCGATACCTAATTAAGGTGGTCAAATAACGATGCCTATTCAGGGTTAACAAACATAACTTTTTCAGAGAAGCTACGAAGATCTTGTTTATCAGTTCAGAAGATTTTGTTCCTATGCATAATACAAACCGTTTCCTTTGATCAGTGAGATTTCTGCAGCAGAAGCTTTAATCTCTTTGAAAATTGATAACTGGCAGTTACTTGAATGGCAAAGGTGTGACAAGAAACCCTCTTCCAGTTTAAGGCTATTCACTTTTACTTCGCTGCTGTCTGGCACTGATGTACACAGCAGCTCCTTGTTAAACTATTAATGCTTTCTCTTTTGCAGGATATGAGTGGAAGTGGAGTGAAGCAAGGACTAAGTGGGTTGCAGGGGAAGGGCAGATACTGAACAACTTTATGGTGAAGCTGGTTTTTTCTCAACACTTTCTGCTGCTTTTTGGTTCATGTCATCTTAGCCATCCCATGCTCAATATCTCTAACCTCCATTGCAGTGGCAAGCATGTGCCCTAAAAGGTAAAAGGCAGTGGTTAGACAGTGAAGGGAAGACCTAAAAGCCCACCCATTAAAAAGGGTTTACACCCAATGCCACCTATTGCCAATGCGCCTTACTTGCGATCTTGAACTACAGGATTCTGTACTGTATTTTGGAGAGTTCATATGTTTATGTAACCATAAAGCTACAATTGCTCTTACTTTTTTAAATTTTCCATATTTGTTCCTGTAGAAATACAAACCTCGTTGTGCAGTATAAATAACAGCAAAGAGTGAATACATATCAGTTATAGAAATGGAATGGAAGCAAGAATGTCATGGCTGGCTGGGGCAAGAGTGGATGCTGCAACAGCTTCATGGTGAAGCTGGCTGTAGTTCTGCACTCCCTATACTGCTTTTGGCAGCGTATCTTCACAGGTATCCCTATGTTCAGTGTCTGTAGCGACCACTGGTACAGTGGCAGGCTTTTGGCATAGGCATTGCATGAGAGGCATATAAGGGTACCCTTTTCTGCATAAAAGAGGTATGGCTTGGCTCGAAAACTTGCTGTGCCATGTTGGATTTGTAAGGACATGATTTACATTGATTATTGTGTGATTACAGAACAGACTTGCTACCAAAATGGTAACTGGTTGTTGCCAGGTGTCAGTCTGCAGCAGACGATCACAACATATCTTACTCCTACGGTCTGTTGTGATTTTGAAAGTAACTTATGTCTAAAATGAATGTTGTAATAAATTTTATCAGTTCTGTAGCAAAGGAATTTTGAGTTAAAAATGTATGCATATATAGTATTAATACCCAAAGACAATACAAAGTTGGTAGAGGCAAACATTGAACTAGGTGAATCCAGGTTAATTCAGGCATTCTGTATGGTACCTACTATTCCTTGTAAGGTAAAGGTTAAATGCATTTTATATGTACTATTCATACCATAGGGTTAATTCTTTAGTCCGATAACTGCTTCTCTGATTGACTCACTGTGAGCTTAATGGATTATCCTATTCTCAGACTAGCTGCAGTTTTACTGAATAGCTATATTGAACAATGCTAATTCCCTCCCATACCTATCATGTGCTAGTTGTTTCAGTATTTAAATTAAATTATATAGTAATTTGTTCTGTTGCTTGTTAGACCATGTATTAGTGTGAAGAAGTGGCAAAAATTGACTTAGTCTACTAAAGTAAACATGAATTGCCAGTTCCATTAAGACTTTCTGCAATAGATGATCTTTGATGTAAATTGGGTAAATTTTACTTGAAAATATTCATAAAATCTTAATTGGGGTTAAAAGATTTATTTACCAGTATTGTTATATGGATAATTCTGGTGTAGCTGTTGATTCTATTGAGCTTGAATAAACCTATAGGAAGCTTGAAGGAATCTTAACTTGATAAAGTTTACTTACAGGAGTATACTACAATGACATTAATTTGCGGGAAATAATTGACTGGGAAATGAGTGATACTACCATGGAGGTGGGTAAATTATTGGCTCTTATGGGGCAGTGTAGAAGGTGGTCTATACTGTTAAAGCCTTAGTCTTGATGTGAAGGACTGTGACAAGAATACTGGTAGATTTTACGCACTTCTCAGTATAACTTGTACAATTTTATTGGACCGCCACTCAACTGCAATATGTTGTTTTTACATTAATTTCAATTTAATAAGATTTTGTAATGTGGTAGGGCACTTCAGAGGTTGTGGAAAATGTTGGCGGCATCTAACAAACTAATACTGGTCCTGCGGCCTAACTAAGCTGACGAGTCCCACAAATTCACAATTCGTGGGAAGCAGGGAACAGTTTCAGGTGGATTGCCTTTTCAGATAGCAGCCAGGCAATACAGTACTGTGTTGATTTCCAAAGTACTGATTAACAAATGGAAAATTTACTTTTATCATTGCTCACACTCCTAAAAACATTTAGTTCTAAAAGCATTTAATCATTAGATATAAAAGGCTTAGCTTTTGCAGTTTAATGACAGACCTTTATGGTAAGATCTGGTGGAATTTGTTTGAAACTTAGTTTAGTTGCGTGTATTGATAGCGTAGTTCCATCTTGGTCAGTGAAGCTGGTTAAATTACAGAAATTGTCCTTTTTGAAAACTATGGCATTGATCTACCTTGGGGAAACCCTGCTAATTGAATCACTTAGTCTTAGGAAATTTTTTTTCTTTTACAGGACCTACTTATGTGAAAACCATGACTAATGGAACATGACATGGTAAGTACTTTCAAGTGAGTTGTTCAGACTTGTTCCTAATCCTAGTTTTGGTAAGGCTTCTGAAAGTTTAATCTTTAACATCCCAATAAAGTTGTCAAAATATCGTACATAGTATGCAGAGTATCCAGATTTCTTAAGAGTAAATCTATTTTAAGTTTTTATTTGCAGATAATCTTAAAACAAACTTATCCTTTTGTAACATGCTGATTTTAGTATTAATAAACACAACATTTAAAGAGAAGCTGGGAAGATATTACTTATCAGATCAGTACTTATCAGATTAGAAGATTTTGTTCCTATGCATGAAACAAACGTTTTTAATTTGATTAGGGATATTTCTAAAGCATGAGCAGAAAGCCAACTTTAAAAATTTATCACTGGCAGTTATCCGAATGGCAAAGGTGTGTGGTAAGAACCCCTCTTCCAGTTTGAGGCTATTCACTTGTACTTCACTGCTGTCTGGTGCAGATGTACACAACAGCTCCTTGGTAAACTATTAATTCTAACGGTTTTACAGGGTTGAAGTGGAATGGAAGCAAAGTTAGTGGTTGGTGGGGTGAGGGTAGATACTACAACAGCTTAAGGCGAACAGCTTAAGGCGAAGCCTGTCTTTTTTTCGTGCATTCTGCTGCTTTTGGGTTCATATTGTCTTGGCCATCCTCATGTTCTGTCTATAGTGACCTCGACTACAGTGGCAGGTGTGTGCCCTGAAAGGAAAGAAGCATGCAAGGCATTCTGGGCCAAAGACTGTGAAGGGAAGATATAAAAGCCCACCCATTAAAAACTGTTTGCACCCAACACCATCTATTCCCAATACACCTAACTAACTTGCTAACTTAAAGAACTACAGGGGACTGTATTTTAGAGGGTTCAAATGTTAAAGTAACCATAAAATTACAATTGCTCTTATTAGTTTTTCAATTTTCCATATTTGTTCCTGTAGAAATACAAACCTTTCATGTAGAGATAAAAGGGATTTTGACAAAGGAAAAATCTATTTCTGGGAAGAGGCCTGTGATGCCCGGTGAAAAGGTCCTTCTTTACACTCTTCTAATATAAATCTTCCAAATATACTAGAGAAAGATAAAAGCATGGAATGCAGAGGTTACAACCCTCGCGCGAACACCTTGTAGATGTCGTGTATTTAACAAGGGCGTGTGAAAACCACTATTCACAGGCTGTCTTCCATTTAGATAATCCCTTCATCAATGAGGAGGGCCGTCCTCCTGAGGAAAAAGGTTCTTACCCCAGCAGGGGGAAGCTATCAGTCTGTTCGGTTCATGCCTGATCGAGGCCTCAGATAGAACGTGTTTCCTGCAACTAACCCGAGCCGAACAAAACTCGTGTAGGTCGATTTGGAAGGACAGACTGGTTCTTTGCGAATACCCGGAACAAGGTCTCAGTCGGATAAAGCTGGGTCTAACTTCCCTACTGTGAAAGTAGAGGGGGCATCATCCCAGATAGTAACGGTACTCGGGATGAGCATGTAGGTGGGGTCTGTCTCTTTAAGAGCCGGCATGGCAGAACCCTCTTTGATAGCTTGAAAAGTAAGACCTGCCACTTTATCTGTAATAGGCAAGGTAATACCTGGGGAAGCTGTAAATATGGTGTAGGCTCCTTTGTGTGGGGTGAGCTTGGAATTAGTGCACCCCCAGTCCGACAACGTCCTGGCCCAGAGAGCTTGGGCCTGCTCCTTAGGAAATATTACCGTTTCCTTCGGTACCTTGTCTAACCTAACCAAGGCATGTTCTTTCAATCGGATGAAGCCGTTGAATGGGAATTCTAGTCCCGGAGGGTAAAATTCCAGGTCCTCTAGAGGGCGGGTGCCTATGCCCTCCAGAGTTATGGCACCATCTATATATGGAGCATGTAAGGCAAACCTCCAAGGGTTGTTTTTATCGAAGGGGGGTAACTTCGATGCATCTGGGGCTGAAGGCGGAGGCACCTGAGTTCCAGAACGGATCAGACTCACCACCATATCTTTGAGCTCCGTCATAGCTCCTTGGTCTGTCCTAGAATGTTGTTGCATATGCTGTTGTATCTGCTCTTTCACAATATCCCTGACCATGGTGGCGGATAAGGCGGGCTCCCGAGCCTGAGCCGCTAACGAAGCCCTGGACTTAGCGGACTTCGTCTTTTTAGGAGTCACGGTTTTAGGTACAGTAATATGATCATCAGGATCCTTTGAGGGTCCTGGGACTGGTGACACTGATAATGGCAAAGCTGAAGGCTTAAAGGTACATAGTGGCTTCACCTTGGGTCGTACTGGAACGGAGGGACCTCGAGGAGAAGCCGTAGGTTTATCAAAGCCGTGAAAGGAAGCAGTAGAGGAAGGAGTGTTCACCGGCCGTCACAGGCCGCCCCAGAAAAGCAAAGTTTGAATACACAGCAGTGTTAGTGGAAATTTGATGGAAGCAAGAACATCATGGCTTGCTTGGCAGGGAGGGGAATGCTGCAACAGCTTCATGGTGAAGCTGGCTGTGGCTCTGCACTCCCTAGACTGCTTTTGGCGGCCTACCTTCACAGGCACCCCAGTGTTCGATGTCTGTAGTTACCACTGGTGCAGTGGCATGCATATGCCATTGGCATTGTGGGAGAGGCATAAAAGGGTACCTTTGCCTTCATATCAGAGGCATAGCTTGGCTCTAAAACTTCCTGTGCTATGTTGGATTTGTAAAGATGACAGGATCCACATTAATTTTTGTGTGATAACAGTGAACTGACAGACAACTATAATGGTAAATGGTTATAATCAGTTAAGTCGGCAGCACATAATCACACCCTATTGTATACCTACGATCTTTTGTTTTTAAAAGGAATTTTACCAAAGAGCATTTCGTCATTGCAACTGTTTCATGTACCAGGTGAACATTTAAATATTATAAATACCTGAAGATAAAATAACGTTTGTAGTGGCAATCTTTGAACGAGGTGAACCCTGGTTAATTCAGTCATTCTGTATGGTACCTACTATTGATATAAACATTCCTTGTAAGGTAAAGGTTTAATGTTTTATATGTAATATCCGATTAAGATTTTAATGTTGAGGGTGGTCATTCATACTATGGGGTTCATTCTTTAGTTAAATAACTGCTTCTCTGATTAAGAATGTCTTTAGCCTAATGGATTATCCTTTTATTCTCCTACTGTAGCCTCAGTTTTACTGAATGGCTACATTGAACAATTTTAAATGCCTCCCATACCTGTCATATGTTAGTTCTTTTCTCAGTGTATAAACTAAATTTTATAGAAATTCAAGATACTTGTTACACCATGTACTAGTGTCAAGAATTGACTAAAATTGTCAATAGTAAACATTAATCACCAGTTCCATCAAGAGTTTCGGCTATATGTGACCTTTTATGTAAATTCGGTAAAATTTATTTGAAAAAATTTATAATGTAAATTGAGGTTAAGAAGTTTATTTGCCAATGTTATATGGATAATTCTGGTGCAGCTTTCATTTCTATTGTGATATTGATATGCCTTTATGAAGCTTAGAAGAATCTAGAATTTTACTTTCAGCAGTATATTACAACGACATTACTTTGCAGGAAATAGACTTGGAAATAGGTAGTACTATCATGGAGGAGGTTAACTTATTGGCTCTTATGGGTCAGGGTCTATATAAGCCGTAGTCTTGATGCATTTTTTTGGGGGGGGGAACCACTAAACTGCAGTATGATGTTTTTACATAAATTTTTGTGATAAAATTTTTGAGTAGTCAGAGGTTGTGGAAAATGTTGGTGGCACGTAGCAAGCTAATACTGGTCCTGCGGCCCTAACTAGGCTGACACAAGTCCCACGAATTGCAAATTTGTGGGAACTCGAGAAAAGGTTCGGGTGGATTGCCTTTCCAGATAGCAACCTGGCAATACTGTGATTTATTTCCAAAGTACTGTTTAACAGATGCAAAATTTACTTTTATCATTGCTGACTCTTGCTCAGAAAAAAAAAATTGGTTCTAAAAGCATTTAATCATTTGAAATACAGGGGTTGGCCTTGGCAGTTTAATGATAGACCTTTATAGTGAGAGATTGTGTGATTTGTTTGAAACCTGTAGTTTAGTTTCATATATTGATAGCCTAGTTTCTCTATCCTTTTTTGATATCTATACTAACAAGCAAAAATTTTCTTTTTAAAAGTAATGCTTAGAACTGATAGGAATTTTAGAAACGATAAAAATTGGAAAAATACTGTTTTTCCATATTATAAGAATTAATTGGTACCGAATTGTCCTGGTACCGAATTGTCCGGGGCCGAATTGTCCGGACACCCCTTGATTCATTCTTGGTCAGTGAATCTGGGTAAATTACAAATTCCTTTTAAAGCACAGACCACATGACTTTTATCTTCTCAGTGGAGGAAATTCCTGCTAACTGAATTACTGTCTTTTAGGAAAATTGTCAAACACTATTTTACAGGACCTACATATTTGAAAACCATGGCTAATAACATTCCATTACTTGCACGTTGTATGTGGAGAATCCAGATTTCATAGTGTAATTCTATTTAAGGTTTGTCTTATAAATAATCTTGAAATAAAACAAACTTGAAGCTAACTATCCTTTTTGAAATTTGCTGATTTTAGAATATTTCTTAATACGCTGGGTAGGTGTGGTGGGTCGTATACGACCCGAGGTAAAAAAAAAAAAAAAAAAAAAAAAAAAAAAAAGCCATAATTTTTCATCAGTATTGGTTGTGAGTGATATCGACCTGTGAGACCTCAGTTCAGTGTGTGCAGCAGTCGGGTGAGGATGCATTTCGTCCCAACACTTTTCCTTGTGCTATTTCTAAGATACCCTCGTTGAGCTCGACCCATCAATACCTAATTAAGGAAAGTTGTGTAATATCAAATTTTTATATAATTACTGAATGTGCAGTAGTGTTTAAGGGTGTATAAAAAGGATTGTTGTAAAGTGTTTGTGAATGTCTTCTACATCTTAGTTTTTTATAAAATAGCTTATAATTTCTTTGTTTTTGATAGTTTGTACCTTTATGATAACTTATGATCATTTCATGATCATTTCATTTTTTTAATTACATGTAAAAAATAATCTGTAATATTTTTCTGCAAATCCTCGAACAATTATATAAGTAAATGACTCGCTGATATTGACATCATAATCCATTTCAAGTAGAAGATTTGACCTTCCAAGGTGGTGTGGTTGGCGGCCATTTTGTGAGCATATCCCATACAAGCTGGCATAGCTCTATCTATTCCTGTTTTTAAATTTTTGATTTCCATGCTCATCAATGGATATAAGGGTTTCTTGAAGAAATTAATGATGTAACTGCCAAAAAAAAACAAAAATTTCTTTTTATAAAACAAATATTATCCAAAGTGCAGATTCTTTTATACATTTTTGTTGTACGATTATACAATATCCTGTAAAAATTTCAGCCACTAACTGTCATTTACCTATCCCAAAAAATGTTGAAAAGAGGAGAGATTTTTTTTAGCCAAAAAAAATACTTATTTTTTTTTTTTCTAATTTCAGGAAACATTCCCTTTCCGGGCTCAACCTGTGCCGCTCTGTGAAATGCTCCTTTTAGCATCATTTCTAGGTATATAACTGCTATATATTACCAGAGAAAAAAGTTGCATTGGAATGCCAGGGATGAACCCAGCTCGCTCACCTATAGAAGGTGTTGGTATAATAACTGGGCCGTGAAAACCACTGTCAGAGGTCTCGTGCCATTTAGATATCTCCTTCTCAAATACCCCCGTTACTGCGAGGTGCCGTTCTACATTCCACTACTGATCGCAACTACTACTACCTCCACCCACGCGATCATCTTCACTCCTTTCATCCCCCCAGATGCTGAAGCCTTGATGAGGATGGGGGGCTTAGGGATTAGCAGCTGGGCTCTAATGAACGGTGGGAACTAATTCCCATTGGACCTCGGTGCCCAGCTGTCGATCCAACTAAATCAGTCGGCACTTTCTCTTTTACTTTTGATTGTCTTTTTTCTCCCATCTCTTCCTTTTGGACTCAATATTGTTGATGACTTTGGCATGTTCGATTATACTTTGGATGCTGTTTTGGATTTGGCACAGTGTGGGATGGACGGCATTCCATCTCAACCTGTGCCAATTTAGACGCCATTCCATCTCAACCTGTGCCAATTTAGACGCCATCACCTTTTGGCAGACCCCATTGGGTGTAGACCAAGTCTGTTAAGAGTCGGGCTCCAGTGATCCGGTTTTAAGTCGCCCATATTTGCGGGTAATGGGTGACGCCAGGCATTGGAGTTGACGGTGGGAGGGGCTAACTACCCCCACTGACCAGTGTACGCCCACCTTACGAGAGGCAGCCCCTCTCTAATAGAGGACTGGTCCCCGCTGAAGCCTCTAATCGTGTTGGGCCACATGGGATAGGAGGACTTGACATCCTCCGATAAAAGGTGGATAACCCGGCTTGCTTTTTCAAAAAAACCCAACACCTCTGTTGACGACCTGGAAAATACAAACATGGACCTCGGTACAGACAGCTCCAACTCGGGTTCTAGCATTGTAACGTTGGAACCTTATTCACGTCATGTGAATAATAAAATGCTAGAGAAGAAGAGAGAGTGAAAAACGATGACAGTACAGAAAGATATAGAAAAGTAGTAGTGAATTATGAAAATTTTTTTATCTTGGAATTTGAAAACGGAAGAAATGAGCGTATAAATGTTTTTAAAGCTAATAGGGAAATAGTTACTTTATGTGGAGGGCAGCCAAAAATTCTACCCCAGGGAAATGGAAGTCTCTTGATAGAGACACTGTCCCCAGTACAAGGTGATAGGTTGAAAACTCTTACAACATTGAATGGTCATAGCGTAAAATGCGTTTCGCACCCTACTTTCAACCAGAGTAGAGGTGTGATATATGCTCCAGAATTGTTGGATATAGAGGAATAAGAAATTGAGGATGAACTGAAAAATCAAGGAGTAGTTAAAGTAGTCAGAATGAGAAAGAGAGTTGGAGAACAACGTATCCCTCTTGCTACGCTTGATTATAACATTTGATCAATGCCGATTACCAAATGTTATAAAAGCTGGTTGGCTATCTTTGAAGGTAAAACCATATATCCCTTCACCATTGCGATGTTATCATTGCCAAATGTATGGCCATTTAAGCCAGAAATGTAAAGAAAAACTAAACAATAAGCCAGCTGTTTGTGCCAACTGTGGAAAAAGTAGTCATGGAGTATGCATAGAAAACCCTAATTGCATACATTGTGGGGAAGCACACCCAGCTACATATAAAGGCTGTGTAAATTTTATTTTGAAAAATAAATTCAGGCCATTAGGACCATGGAAAGGGTTACTTTTAAAGAGGCTCGTAAAAGAGCTCTTGAAAAGCAAATAAGACCAGGGCAACCTTTTTCAATGGTTCTGAAGAAAAACTTGCCAAACCACACAGATGAAAATTATATCTCTACTTCTAAGATGAAGAAACAAATGAAAGTAGTTAAAGAGGTTGAAAGGCCCATCGAAAATCTATATCCAGAAATTGTAGAAAAATCAAAACGGATACTTAGATCTGAAAATTATTCAAAAGCCAACTACTCCGATTTTAAACAATAGTACAAACCTCTCACAGGCAGTGTCCTTGCCTGATCTGATGGAGGTTGCACTTGAAACCAATTTACCTGGTGAACCTGTAGTGGGGAAGGTGCAAAAACCTGATAGATCACAACCTTTTAATCGAAAAAGAGAGAGACCTCCATCTCTCTCGCCTCCTACCATAAGAAACATTTAAAGTCACGACTTCAAATAAATGATATCTTGTCTGCTGATGTTTCTGAACAACTAGAAGGTAAATTGAACCCATCAGAAATTCAAGTTGAGGTCCACCATCCTCCTCAACAATTAG
The DNA here is from genome assembly GCF_036898095.1 of Palaemon carinicauda. Classification (NCBI taxonomy): domain Eukaryota; kingdom Metazoa; phylum Arthropoda; class Malacostraca; order Decapoda; family Palaemonidae; genus Palaemon; species Palaemon carinicauda. The sequence continues at coordinate 166,088,578 of NC_090728.1, read as the reverse complement.
ATCAAAAGGACACAAAGAAAAAGAGAAACACAAAACCCACTATATCAAGATCCTCTCTAGAGTTACCTCCGGGAAATATTGTTAGATCAAATATTGCCAATGGGAAGACTTCATCTATGGTGTCTTCCAAAAAATAAACCATAGTTTTTTCCTCCATTCTGCAATGGAATTGCCAGGGTTTAAGGGCGAAATATGAACAACTTAAGCTCCTCATACGTGAGCACTCCCCTATAACAGTATGTCTACAAGAAAGCAAGCTCGATGCTAATACTCCTTGTCCTCGAGTATGTTAGCCATAGGACACCATATGATCAACGAGCAGGGAGCCATGGGGGAAGTCTTATACAGTATACGTTCGTCGAGATGTTCCCCAAATATCTTTGTCTATCTGTACCCCTCAGTAGGCAGTGGCTGTACAGATTGATATAGGGAGAAAATACACAATCTGTTCTCTTTACTTGCCTCTAAATGACATCTCATATGATAATATAGTAGAAGTGATTAAACTCCTCCCACAACCCTTTCTCCTACTAGGAGACCTTAATAGTAGACATCCTTTATGGGGTGATGTTTTAGCAAATGCAAGGGGTAATATTATTAAGTCAATTTTGGAGAATGAAGATGTCGGACTCCTCAATACAGGAGAGCCCACACATTTTCATGTACAGACAGGTACCTTGTCCTGCATTGACCTATCAGTTGCAAGCTCTGTCTTCTCGATTTTAATTGGAGAACATTAGATGATTGGCATACTAGTGATCATGCACCAATCATTATAAACACCAACAATGGTCCACATTTACAGAGAACGCCTCGATGGAATCTTGATAAGGTGGACTGGGATAGATTTCGGGAGCTAAGTGAAATTGAAGGAAATGCAGAACAGTTTGAAAGTGTTGATGATGCCATGGACTTACTCAATGGAACTCTTCATACAGCAGGAGTATATTCCATTCCCAAAACAACAGGGATATTCAGACGAAGACCAGTCCCTTGGTGGTCATCTGAACTAACTGCCCTGCACAGAGCCACAAGAGTCTTTAACTCGATTGCGCATGCGCCGTACTGAGGAGAATTTAGTCATATACAAGAAATGTAGAGCACAGTTCCGCCGTGCCATGAAAGAAGCTAGGCGCCAGTCTTGGATGTCATTTGTTTCCTCCATTAACAGTAGAATGCCTACTTCATCTGTGTGGATTAAAGTAAAAAAGATAGCAGGTAAATTCACCCCAAACCCACCACCAGTGTTAAAGATAAATGGCCAGTATATGACTGGAGCAACGAAGTTAGCAATGCCCTGGCTGACCATTTTTCAAATGTATCTTGCAAGTGTGAAACAGCTCCTGGTCACCAGTATAGGAGCATTGAAGAAAAGAAAGTTTTAAATTTTGCAACAAGAAAGCAAGAGTCATATAATTCTCCTTTTACTGAAAGAGAGTTTGATTCTGCTCTTGCCACGTGTAACGATACAGCCCCTGGACCCGATGGAATTCCATATGCAATGATTAAACACGTACATTTTAATACCAAAGTTATTTATTTTAAGAATTTTTAATAGAATATGGCATCATCATAGTTATCCAAGTGTTTGGGAACTAGCCATTATTCTAGCCTTTTTAAAATCTGGTAAGGACACGCTTTTAGCAGCAAATTATAGGCCAATTGCATTGGCATCTTGTTTGTGCAAAATCATAGAAAAGATGGTCAATGTAAGACTGATGTGGTACCTTGAAAAGAAGGGTATTTTATCACCCATTCAATGTGGATTCAGGAAAATACACTCAACGACTGATGTGCTGATACAACATGAGTCCTCCATTTGTGAAGCCTTTGCTTCCAAACAGCACCATGTGACAGTCTTTTTTTTTTTTTTTTTATCTTGAAAAGGCATATACCACATGGAGATACGGTATACTTAAAAGAATCCATGAGTGCGGATTGAGAGGAGAGCTACCACTGTTCATCCAGTCATTTCTTTCACATAGTTTTCCAAGTGAGAGTTGGGGAAGCTCTATCACAGAGTAAATACCAGGAGGAAGGAGTTCCTCAAAGGGAGTGTGCTGAGTGTAACCCTTTTTGCTCTAGCAATTAATGGGATATCCTCAGTCATTCCCCGGGATGTTCTCGCAACATTATTTGTGGATGATCTCTCCATATCATTTGCTGGGGCCAGAATGGCAATGGTTGAGAGAAAAATCCAACACTCTATTGATAAAATTATCCATTGGGCCGATTTGAATGGATTTAAGTTCTCGACAAGTAAAACTACAATTGTCCATTTCTGTCGTATACGGGGAGTACATCCAGACCCGGATATATACATCAAAGGTCAACGGATCCCATGTGCAAGTGAAGCTAAATTTTTAGGGTTGAAATTTGATTGTAGGCTTACATGGGTTTCTCACTTAAAAGCATTAAAAGCTAAATGTGTTGAAGCTATGAATCTTAAAAGTATTGTCCCATACATCATGGGGGGCAGACCGCAATATAATTTTAAAATTATACAAGGCCTTGATATTTTCCAAAATTAGTTATGGATGCGAAATATACTCGTCAGCAACCCCAAGCCGGTTAAAAATATTAGATTCAATACATCATGCTAGCATTAGATTGTCCACAGGAGCCTTTAGAACTTCGCCTATCACAAGTCTCCTTGTTGATGCTGGGGAGTTGCCTCTAGACATTTATCGAATGTCCTCTATTATTCGGTATTGGTTTAGATTGCAAAGACTCCCTAA